>NC_044928.1:16443473-16445420 GCF_003576645.1 Ipomoea triloba
GTCCCTGGTACGAGGTCGATGGTAAATTCCACTTCCCTCTCTGGCGGCATTTCCGTGAGGTCATCCGGGAACACATCGGGAAATTCACGCACCACCGGGATTTGATTTAGTTCAGGTTCTTCCATCCCAGCTTCCTGCATTAAACAGAGGTACACTTCACACCCCTTGCGAGCGTACTTTATCAGTCTCTGTAGTGTCATCAACTTTGGTTCAGGTTGTCTTTCCATTTCCCGATAGGATATTCTCCGTCCCTTCGGTCCTTGCAGGACAACCTTTCGCTCACTGCATACTATCTGAGCTTTATGTTTATCCAGCCAGTCCATTCCCAGTATCACATCAATACCCTCTAGATCGAAACGAATAAGNAAACAGAGGTACACTTCACACCCCTTGCGAGCGTACTTTATCAGTCTCTGTAGCGTCATCAACTTTGGTTCAGGTTGTCTTTCCATTTCCCGATAGGATATTCTCCATCCCTTCGGTCCTCGCAGGACAACCTTTCGCTCACTACATACTATCTGAGCTTTATGTTTATCCAGCCAGTCCATTCCCAGTATCACATCAATACCCTCTAGATCGAAACGAATAAGGTTTCCGGGACAGTTGGATCCCGCTATTTCTATGGTGATATTGTCATATCCTTCCTTACAGGCCACTACTATTCCCGAGGCAGTTCTTACATTCAAATCTAACTCAATAGTAGGCCTTAACTTTAGTCTATCCGCAAATGTAGAGGATATAAACGAATTAGTAGCTCCTGTATCGAACAATACTAAGCCAGGTACTGAGTTAATAAGGAATGTACCAGTCACAACGTCGCTAGCCTGAGCTTGCTTGCTGTTAATGACGTAGATCTTGCCCTGGTTCACTGCGCTGCTCGCTCCCACNTTCCTTACAGGCCACTACTATTCCCGAGGCAGTTCTTACATTCAAATCTAACTCAATAGTAGGCCTTAACTTTAGTCTATCCGCAAATGTAGAGGATATAAACGAATTAGTAGCTCCTGTATCGAACAATACTAAGCCAGGTACTGAGTTAATAAGGAATGTACCAGTCACAACGTCGCTAGCCTGAGCTTGCTTGCTGTTAACGACATAGATCTTGCCCTGGTTCACTGCGCTGCTCGCTCCCACTGGCNCAGGTAACACCCAGAGAGCATGACTTGGCTTTCGGCTCAAAGCATCTGCTACCTTGTTTGCCTTACCCTCCTGGTATTGGATTTCCAGATCATAGTCCTTGATTAACTCCAACCATCTCCTTTGTCTTAAGTTAAGATCCCTTTGAGTGAAGATGTATTTCAAACTCTGATGGTCCGTGAAGATCTTGCAAGTGATTCCATAAAGATAATGTCGCCAGATTTTCAGGGCAAACACTACAGCTGCTAATTCCAGATCGTGGGTCGGATAGTTAGCCTCATGTGGTTTTAGTTGACGAGATGCGTAAGCTATTACCCTTCCATGTTGCATCAAGACACATCCCAGTCCCTTGTGAGACGCATCTGTATATAACTCATAGCCCTCCATTCCCACGGGTAAGGTTAACACTGGGGCAGTTGTTAACCTCTTCTTGAGTTCCTGAAACGCATGCTCGCATTCTCCACTCCAACTGTATTTGGTAGTCTTCTTGAGCAGATTGGTCAAGGGTCTTGCT
Organism: Ipomoea triloba; assembly: GCF_003576645.1. Lineage (NCBI taxonomy): Eukaryota > Viridiplantae > Streptophyta > Magnoliopsida > Solanales > Convolvulaceae > Ipomoea > Ipomoea triloba. The sequence goes on from NC_044928.1 coordinate 16,445,125, forward strand.
ATCTTTGAGAAATCCTGGACAAATCTCCTGTAATATCCTGCCAATCCCAAGAAACTTCGGACTTCTGTAACCGATTTGGGTGGTTCCCATTCCATTACGGCTCTTATTTTAGCTGGATCCACCGATATTCCTTCCCTGGTGATTATGTGCCCCAAGAATGCTACTTCCTCTTTCCAAAATTTGCACTTTGAAAGTTTGGCGTAAAGTTTCCTTTCCCTCAATGTTTGTAGCGTCATCCTGAGATGCTCTTCATGCTCTTCCAGTGTCTTAGAGTAAACCAAGATGTCATCTATGAA
>NC_044928.1:16446697-16448881 GCF_003576645.1 Ipomoea triloba
GTTGGCCGGCCTCCCTCGGTTTCCCTGTTGAGAGTTGCCTCCTCCATTTCTTGTCTCCGCGGGCCTCTGGCTGGTGTTCCCACCGAACCCTCCTCTTTGGTTGTTTCTCTAAAAGGGGTCCCGGTAATTGTCTGTTCTGGTTTGGCACTCGTAGTACTTGTGCCCCAGAAATCCGCACTTAAAGCATCTGANGTTAACCTCTTCTTGAGTTCCTGAAACGCATGCTCGCATTCTCCACTCCAACTGTATTTGGTAGTCTTCTTGAGCAGATTGGTCAAAGGTCTTGCTATCTTTGAGAAATCCTGGACAAATCTCCTGTAATATCCTGCCAATCCCAAGAAACTTCGGACTTCTGTAACCGATTTGGGTGGTTCCCATTCCATTACGGCTCTTATTTTAGCTGGATCCACCGATATTCCTTCCCTGGTGATTATGTGCCCCAAGAATGCTACTTCCTCTTTCCAAAATTTGCACTTTGAAAGTTTGGCGTAAAGTTTCCTTTCCCTCAATGTNTCCCATTCCATTACGGCTCTTATTTTAGCTGGATCCACCGCTATTCCTTCCCTGGTGATTATGTGCCCCAAGAATGCTACTTCCTCTTTCCAAAATTCGCACTTTGAAAGTTTGGCGTAAAGTTTCCTTTCCCTCAATGTNAATCTCCTGTAATATCCTGCCAATCCCAAGAAACTTCGGACTTCTGTAACCGATTTGGGTGGTTCCCATTCCATTACGGCTCTTATTTTAGCTGGATCCACCGCTATTCCTTCCCTGGTGATTATGTGCCCCAAGAATGCTACTTCCTCTTTCCAAAATTCGCACTTTGAAAGTTTGGCGTAAAGTTTCCTTTCCCTCAATGTTTGTAGCGTCATCCTGAGATGCTCTTCATGCTCTTCCAGTGTCTTAGAGTAAACCAAGATGTCATCTATGAAGACCACGANTTTGTAACACCCCGAACCTACCTTCCCGTACATCCGAGGCGTTACCGCCACACCTAGAGAGAGAATTCTATCGTTCCTCGATAGGCCTCACTCTAGGTACACAGGCTAAAGGAGTTATCCTCATCACAACAACCACTCAACAGACCTTACAACTTTCAGACATGTTAATAGATGAAGCTTCATTAAGCAGGGTTCATAATTATTTTTTTCAAAATACATACATAGGAAGCCTCTCGGGCTCAAAATACCAACAGGGTTCGACCTAAAAGCACTGGTTATGCCTAGCCATTACTACGGCTACAAAAATTTATGTACACCAAAAACAAANTAGTCAATGCACAGTCTTAGGCTTCCATCCTTTTTCCTCACAAACAGTACCGGTGCGCCCCAAGGTGACACACTTGGCCTAATAAATCCCTTCTCTAATAACTCTTCCAGTTGAGCCTTCAACTCTTCCATCTCCTTCGGTGCCATTCNATTTATGTACACCAAAAACAAATTCCCCAGAAACTCCCAAAGATCCAACGTCTAGTCAAGCCTGCGGTACACGGGGCCAGTGAACTCTCCCCAGACCAGGTGCCACTCCCCCTCATACCAAGTAATATGGTCCAACAACTGAGAAGTGGTTATGACCATCGACCACTCCTCCCAAACATCCTGAGGGCTAGGGTCCCAAGGGTAGGGGTAGTGCACAATGAACTCTAGGGGATCGCTACCCTCTAACGGCTCTATGGGGTAGAAGCCGTAAGCAGCCTGGATCTCGTCCATAACCNGTGAACTCTCCCCAGACCAGGTGCCACTCCCCCTCATACCAAGTAATATGGTCCAAAAACCGAGAAGTGGTTATGACCATCGACCACTCCTCCCAAACATCCCGAGGGCTAGGGTCCCAAGGGTAGGGGTAGTGCACAATGAACTCTAGGGGATCGCTACCCTCTAACGGCTCTATGGGGTAGAAGCCGTAAGCAGCCTGGATCTCGTCCATAACCGGGCAAGAGTAAAACGGGGCCGCCGGAGCCATAGGAGTATCTGGGTGCGTGGGAGCCTCAGGAGCATAATCGGGCGCATACGGGTCTTCTCCCTCCATCATCTGTATATAGTCATCATAGTCCATACCCTGACAAACGTACTCCGGTGAGCTTTCGGAGCTCACCGGACTGCAAGAACTGACACTAGACGGCATCTGATAAGAACACAGTGAAGTGTAGTTAGCACGACGGCTAAGTAAGGATATCCAAGGGTTATT
>NC_044928.1:16449102-16449624 GCF_003576645.1 Ipomoea triloba
AAGAGTAAGATTACTCACAAACTTTGGGTATTTAATTACTTGTCACATCTTTCTTTCCCGTAGCTACGGAGTAACTACATTCACATTTCAAAAACCTTCTTAGTCCTAGATAGAAAGTGTAAGACCTTTGGAGTCCTTTCTCCACTTCTGACCACTTGGATCGTTGAACTCGGGTTCAGTGGTCATCGCCCGGTCTAATACTGGTCCCCTGGACTTATAGGAGCGTTGGAATGATTCCTAGCTAGCNTATGTTGATAACATTCCTTCTTGACAAGGTCATTTAGTAATCATTCACATACTCAATAATATAATGTTAAACAGATAAGCATACTAGCAAGTAATATACACATAATTCGTACATCTTGCTTGTAACCATTTTAGTAGAAAACTTTTCCTCACAAAGAGATCCTCATCATTTTCCACCTTTCAAAGAGTAAGATTACCCACAAACTTTGGGTATTTAATTACTTGTCACATCTTTCTTTCCCGTAGCTACGGAGTAACTACATTCACATTTCAAAA
>NC_044928.1:16450252-16453433 GCF_003576645.1 Ipomoea triloba
TGTTCTTCTTATTACTCACATGTATAATTATGATTCATACAACTATATACCTCACACAAAAAGTGACATTTTAATTATACATATATACCCATATATGTACTCATAAATATACGACCTACATATATATATACATAATCCCTACATATAATTTGTATATATACATGTATCCCTACATGTGTGTACGTACCATATATATGTATATAATTTACCCTTATTTTAGATATATATATACGTATATTACACTCACACACCCATATTGTTATATATATATATATATACATNCGTACCATATATATGTATATAATTTACCCTTATTTTAGATATATATATACGTATATTACACTCACACACCCATATTGTTATATATATATATATATATATACATATATATAATACACTAGATCTATATATATATATATATATACATATATATAATACACTAGATCACTATATATATATATATATACATATATATAATACACTAGATCACTCACACACACATCACGTAGGGTATATATATATATTTAACTACACTATTTAACATCACGTAGGGTATATATATATATTTAACTACACTATTTAGACCACACACACACACTACTCGTAACTTAACTACACTATTTAGACCACACACACACACTACTCGTAACTCACATATGTATACATTCCCATACTTTATTTATATATATATATATATATATATATATAACATAAACACAAATACATATATATACTTATATTTTTTTTTATATAGATTACATCCCATATCTATGTGTTACATTTATTTTATAATGCACTTAGTATGCTTAAATTAGAAGTTTGGGCACTTTGGCAACTACCTCATACTCACAATATTTTTGTACACACATATATCATGAACAACATCTTTATACATATTTACACATGCATCAAGTACACAAAAATTCCATCTAGCACTCAAACTAATTTCCACAAAATCATCAATCACCTAGTTTCAAACAACCTCAACCAAATAAAGGGATTCCTTACCTTAAATGGGTTCCAAATCTTGTAGGAGGTCTTTGTAGGTGGTTTTCCCCAATTTACCTCAAAACCCTAAAATTTCATCAACCACATAACACAAGATTTCAAGAAATTTTAACTTAGATTTAGGTTCTAGGAGGCAAAATAAAACTAATTATCGAATAAAATTGAAATTTTACCGAATATCTTGGAGGTTGTGTTGAAGGTCTTGGCTATGGAAGTTGGAGTTGAAGAAGAAGATGAAATTTCACTCTCTCTCTCTCCCTTGAGTAATTTCGGCCAACACACTTCACTCTCTCTCTCTCCCTTGAGTAATTTCGGCCAACACACAAAAATGGGGAAGAAAAATGGGTTTTTATGGTCTTTGGTCAAAAGGTTGACTAGTTCACACCTAATGGATAAGACATCACCTAACTTGGATTAAAATACTCCAAAATATCTTTACTTAGACTGTTTGGGATTAATTCAGATAAATTCTCGGTGGAAACTAATTCAATTCAAATAATTCTCGAACCCAAAAATTTATTCCAGTCTAGAACTCAAAATTGGGCTAGGTTCGGTACACCGTGAAATTTCGCGATGTACGATCACAAATAAATTTTGGCTGCTATGGGCTAATCTAATTAAATAGGAAATTCAAGAATAATAGTATGATGCCTAAAAATCCATTTCCTAGGACAAACGGGTCCGAATCCTAGTTCCTAAAATTTTTACGGTTCGTGACCGGGACGTACGATCGCTGCTTATTACTAACTGTCCTTACTTATAATAATTCTTTCGAAGCATCTGGAGATCATCTCATGGATGTTATAGCCTAAAGAAAAATTTTTCGAACCTTAATTTTACTGAAATAGGTGGGGGGTTACATTTCTAACCCCTATGGTTATAGAGATTATGAGGACTATGAACCACCCTACTCAAGGACATATGGATCTTCACAAGAAGAATATCAACCAAGAAGGCCACCACTAAGGGATGAAGCTCCTAAGGAAAGTTTTGAGGACAAGATGGATAGAATGATTGGTGAGCTAAGGCAAGACATGGTCAACATGAAGAATGATGATGAGGCATATGAGTATGATGATCCACCACGAAGGCAAATATCAAGAGCTCAATATGATGATAGAGAATATGGTGATTACCACTACTCAAGGAGAACTCCATCACCACCTGAAAGAAGAACCATATATGATGAGCCACCGGAGAGTTACCAAGAGTCTTATCATGGTCACGATTATGAGTATTCAAGTCGGGCCCAACCACTAAGGAGAGACACCTCTTATGATCATTCAAGGGAATACCGGACACCTAGGTATTACCGGGATGATTTTGAGGAGGATTATCATGATCAAGATGACTACTCTTATGAATACCAGGGGTATAGGAGGAGTGCATCTCACCAAAGCTACAATTCAAAGTCTTACCAATCTACCCACTATGACGAGGATGATGACTACCCTCAACAAAGAGGATTCTCTAATTCTCAATCCTACGACTCTTACCCATCCCAAGCCTACTCTCCACAATCTTACACCCAAAACACACCTCCACCCAAATCGAAATCTATTATTGAGCACATGTATGACCATTGGTTGAAACCCAAGCCAAAAGACCCAAATGACCGCTTCAAGACCATTGAGGAACACATGTTGGAAGATATGAACCGACAAGTGATTTGTTATGCTTGTAAAGGGCCTCACTATAGGTATCAATGCCAAAAGTACCGATATTGCAAGAAATGTAATGCTAGATTCTCATGTGAATGTAGGTACATGCACCATAGAGACGAAGTTGATCAAGAGTGCAATGCCAAGCCGCAAGGCAAGTATGGGTTAAGTGAGGAGACTTGGGCTTTGGCTAGGCGTTTGGGACTCAACATTGTGCCGGATGATAGCATTGAGGAGGAAGACATTGAAAATATAAAGGAGAATGGGCAAGAAATCCCCGTTATTGAACGAATGCAAGAACAAGCAAAGGGAAATCACGACATGGGGTATGGAAATGCGATGGAAGAAGGTAATGAGGAAGTAGAAATAGTGTGGGAAGATGAAAATCCATGTGGTGACACCATTGAGCTTACATGTGGTAAGACACTTGACCCTATTAGTGGTAGCACTACTCTCGATGATAAAATGTCTAAATCTTGGGCTGACATGTGTGATGAGGATGATGATTGTGA
>NC_044928.1:16453458-16512261 GCF_003576645.1 Ipomoea triloba
CATATCTATGTATTACATTTATTTTATAATGCACTTAGTATGCTTAAATTAGAAGTTTGGGCACTTTGGCAACTACCTCATACCACATATTTTGTACACACATATATCATGAACAACATCTTTATACATATTTACACATGCATCAAGTACACAAAAATTCCATCTAGCACTCAAACTAATTTCCACAAAATCATCAATCACCTAGTTTCAAACAACCTCAACCAAATAAAGGGATTCCTTATAAATGGGTTCCAAATCTTGTAGGAGGTCTTTGTAGGTGGTTTTCCCCAATTTACCTCAAAACCCTAAAATTTCATCAACCACATAACACAAGATTTCAAGAAATTTAACTTAGATTTAGGTTCTAGGAGGCAAATAAAACTAATTACCGAATAAAATTGAAATTTACCGAATATCTTGGAGGTTGTGTTGAAGGTCTTGGCTATGGAAGTTGGAGTTGAAGAAGAAGATGAAAAAATTTCACTCTCTCTCTCTCCCTTGAGTAATTTCGGCCAACACACAAAAATGGGGAAGAAAAATGGGTTTTTATGGTCTTTGGTCAAAAGGTTGACTAGTTCACACCTAATGGATAAGACATCACCTAACTTGGATTAAAATACTCCAAAATATCTTTACTTAGACTGTTTGGGATTAATTCAGATAAATTCTCGGTGGAAACTAATTCAATTCAAATAATTCTCGAACCCAAAAATTTATTCCAGTCTAGAACTCAAAATTGGGCTAGGTTCGGTACACCGTGAAATTTCGCGATGTACGATCACAAATAAATTTTGGCTGCTATGGGCTAATCTAATTAAATAGGAAATTCAAGAATAATAGTATGATGCCTAAAAATCCATTTCCTAGGACAAACGGGTCCGAATCCTAGTTCCTAAAATTTTTACGGTTCGTGACCGGGACGTACGATCGCTGCTTATTACTAACTGTCCTTACTTATAATAATTCTTTCGAAGCATCTGGAGATCATCTCATGGATGTTATAGCCTAAAGAAAAATTTTTCGAACCTTAATTTTACTGAAATAGGTGGGGGGTTACATTTCTAACCCCTATGGTTATAGAGATTATGAGGACTATGAACCACCCTACTCAAGGACATATGGATCTTCACAAGAAGAATATCAACCAAGAAGGCCACCACTAAGGGATGAAGCTCCTAAGGAAAGTTTTGAGGACAAGATGGATAGAATGATTGGTGAGCTAAGGCAAGACATGGTCAACATGAAGAATGATGATGAGGCATATGAGTATGATGATCCACCACGAAGGCAAATATCAAGAGCTCAATATGATGATAGAGAATATGGTGATTACCACTACTCAAGGAGAACTCCATCACCACCTGAAAGAAGAACCATATATGATGAGCCACCGGAGAGTTACCAAGAGTCTTATCATGGTCACGATTATGAGTATTCAAGTCGGGCCCAACCACTAAGGAGAGACACCTCTTATGATCATTCAAGGGAATACCGGACACCTAGGTATTACCGGGATGATTTTGAGGAGGATTATCATGATCAAGATGACTACTCTTATGAATACCAGGGGTATAGGAGGAGTGCATCTCACCAAAGCTACAATTCAAAGTCTTACCAATCTACCCACTATGACGAGGATGATGACTACCCTCAACAAAGAGGATTCTCTAATTCTCAATCCTACGACTCTTACCCATCCCAAGCCTACTCTCCACAATCTTACACCCAAAACACACCTCCACCCAAATCGAAATCTATTATTGAGCACATGTATGACCATTGGTTGAAACCCAAGCCAAAAGACCCAAATGACCGCTTCAAGACCATTGAGGAACACATGTTGGAAGATATGAACCGACAAGTGATTTGTTATGCTTGTAAAGGGCCTCACTATAGGTATCAATGCCAAAAGTACCGATATTGCAAGAAATGTAATGCTAGATTCTCATGTGAATGTAGGTACATGCACCATAGAGACGAAGTTGATCAAGAGTGCAATGCCAAGCCGCAAGGCAAGTATGGGTTAAGTGAGGAGACTTGGGCTTTGGCTAGGCGTTTGGGACTCAACATTGTGCCGGATGATAGCATTGAGGAGGAAGACATTGAAAATATAAAGGAGAATGGGCAAGAAATCCCCGTTATTGAACGAATGCAAGAACAAGCAAAGGGAAATCACGACATGGGGTATGGAAATGCGATGGAAGAAGGTAATGAGGAAGTAGAAATAGTGTGGGAAGATGAAAATCCATGTGGTGACACCATTGAGCTTACATGTGGTAAGACACTTGACCCTATTAGTGGTAGCACTACTCTCGATGATAAAATGTCTAAATCTTGGGCTGACATGTGTGATGAGGATGATGATTGTGATGATATTGGTATGCCTATTCGTGTGGATAATGCTAATGTTGATTGTGTTGATGATGGAGTTGAAAAAGTGGTAGATATGACTAGCGAAAATAATTGCATAATTGAAGATGTTGATAATGCTTGTGTTGAGGTGTCTAGTGATGAAATTGGTGTTAAAAAGCATAATAATTTTCATGATGAGCCATATGATGATTCTTTTGATCATAATTGTAGGGATGCTTATATTGAAAATGTTTTTGGTAATGTGGATTGTGTTGTTGATAATGTGCATGTCAATCCTTTGGAAAATGTGGGTAATTGTAACACACCGAAAATTTCAGCTCGGCGCAGTCCGAAAGATTTATTCGGTAAACATACTTCCCGAACTCCGTTTTACTTGAAATTTTTATTTTATAACCCCAACCTATAGTACTTGATATCCTTAAAAAAGTTTGGTCATTTGGATATTCGAGTAAACACAGAAAATTACGTTTTTGCCCTTGGCAGTGTGTTGTCCAGAATTTTTCTCTCTGGACTAGTTTTGGAAAGAAATTCAGAAACCATACTTCTACTCCTTATATATCTATGAAATTTTATATGTAGTTTCTAGACTTGCTTAACTACATATTTGAAGAAAATGGTATCAAAATACCTTACCAAATACTCCCAATAATTTTCGTAATCTTGATCCAGTGTTCTGCCAATTTCTTTCTGCCAGCACATGTATTCTTCAATTATTGTCCCTAAATTATTTTCCACCGAAACTTTATCTGTTTGGACCCCAACTGATAAGTTGGAAGATTTTTATTTTTGGAACCACAAGATTGTGACAAGTGTCACTATTTCTAGCCACATGTGATTATTTAAATAATTCTTGAAAATGATCCAATTGTGGCTTAGTCTTCAAGACTTCCTTATCCTAATCTTATAAGGGAAAATATATATGCCTTGTTTCCTATTTTCCCTTGTTGTGGCCGAAATATTGAGAGGAAAAAGGGAGAAAAATATTTCATCTTCTTCGTCCATTAAAGCTTGCTTCCATAGCCAAAGTTTCTTCACAACTCGCCAAATATTCGGTAAAATTCTACTTTTATTCGGTTAAAAGCTTTGTTTTCCTTCCTAGATCCTGAATCCAAGTATAGTTTTCTTAAATATGGGGTTATGATGTTATATACTTCCTAGAATTTTTTTTAAGGAAAATTTTGGGTAGGAAAATCCTATTTTACTATTTATTCTAGTATAGTTAGTGTTCTCAAGGATCTAATATTATGTATGTTGTGGATAAATTATGGATTGTGTAGAAGAACCAAAAGAAGTAGAAGAGTGAGCATCTAAAGGAAATTAGTGAGATTTCAAGAAGATAAGGTAACCATCATGTCCACTAAAACCTATTTTCACTCCTGTTCTATATAATATTATTTGGTGTTGTGGAATCCTATGATATTTCTTGGTGTATAGCCTTTGTTTTGATGGTCTGCGTACCTACTTGTGGATTATTGAACTTGTGTTCTTTATTCCTTATATCTTGATGAGTATGAGCTTTGTTGTTATGGATTCCATGTTTATTTGGCTTCTGAGATGCATATTCTGATTATATGTTGTGTTCATGTTCTGGGATGAACATTGTGAGTGAGTTGTGTTTGGGTTGAGTTTGAGATTGGATATGGGATGGTGGAATGGTGAAATTCTGAGCTTTCTGACTTGATGAGTTTGAACTAACTGTGGGCCTTGTGCCTCTGTGATTGGGCCTTGTGCCTCTGTGATTGGGCATTGATTGCCTCTGTGATTGGGCATTGATTGCCTCTGTGATTGGGCCTCGTGCCTCTGTGATTGGGCCTCGTGCCTCTGTGGAAACTGACTGTGGGCTTATTGCCTCTGTGGAAACTGACTGTGGGCGTATTGCCTCTGTGGAAACTGACTGTGGGCTTATTGCCTCTGTGGAAATTGACTGTGGGCTTATTGCCTCTGTGGAAACTGACTGTGGGCTTATTGCCTCTGTGGAAACTGACTGTGGGCTTATTGCCTCTGTGGAAACTGACTGTGGGCTTATTGCCTCTGTGGAAACTGACTGTGGGCTTATTGCCTCTGTGGAAACTGACTGTGGGCTTATTGCCTCTATGGAAACTAACTTGGGCTTATTGCCTCTGTGTACTAACTTGGGTTGGTATGTGATGAGTATGGTGGTATGGAGGATGCGGTGTGGAGTTTATCTTTGGTTTAAGGGTTTGGGTTGGTATTGGACTAGTGAATGTGTCCTTGGTTTATGATTCCTTCAGCTTATCCTTGTTGAGTATCCGTTTTAAACAAAGAATAGTTCGTTGGTGTGTATATTCTATATGGGTGTGTAAACTTATTTCCAAACTTACTATATATCTATACTTCCTTGCGGGTGTGAGTGGTGGTTGCTTAGCAGTCTTTTGCTAATGGTTTCCTAATGTTTTCCAGGTGATGGTGTAGTCTAAGCCGTGAGCGCGATTAGAGATAGCTCGATGTCAAGACCAGCTTAGACTAGTTTGTGTTTAGATTTCCCTTTTGGGCCTATGTGCCTAGTATGATGTTGAACTTGGATTAGTTTCGTTATGATGCTTGGATTGGGTTTAGTTTTGGTTGGCCTGAACATCTAGGCTGTGTTTTCTTACCTAGATGTGGCATGACACCCCTTAGGTTATAAATCGCTTCCGCTATATTTGTGAAAGGTTGGGGTGTCACAGTAATATTAATGCTAAACGTGATGATGATATTTATGATAATTCGTCCAATGCTTGTAAGAATGCTACTTATGATCTTCTTGATAGTGCCTTAAAGTGTGGAAATTATTTTTGGGTTACTAATGATGTCAATTTTTTCAACCCATGTGATTTCAATGATAGTGATTCATTTGACTCCTCCGATGATGATGATGAAATGAATGTTGATGCTAGTGTAACCCTTCACTCATTCCAATAAGTCTAGAGTTCGGAAAAAAAAAGGGGGTTTAGAATTTATTTTTCTAAGGCATTGGCATGCATGAGGTATGATCTTCAGATATTTCAAAAGGATTTTTGCTAGTTAGGATAGTCGTTAATAAGCTGCGAACCTACGTACCGGTCACGAACCGTAAAAATTTTTAAAGCATGCATTTGGTCCCGATTGTCCTAGGAAGTGGGTTATTAGGCACTATACTATTAACCTTGAATTTCCTATTTAATTAAATTAGCCTGTAAGAGTGAAAATTTATTTCGACCTTAGTATCGCTATATTTCGTGATGTAACGCAAATCGCCCGATTTTAGAATTTAATGTTAGAATTGAGTTCGGAATAATTTTGGTTTCGAATTTACCCCTACCTAAATTATTTCCTACTGTAACTATATCTGTTTTAACCCTTAACAGTCTAGCCAAAGATATTTTTCCTTGAGTTACCACATGAAGTTGACACATGTCACTCTTTCTAGCCAAAGATATTTTTCCTTCAATCCACACCCCTTGGCCGAAAAATTGAAGGGAAAAAGAGAGAGAGAAACTTCATCTTCATCTTTAAGCTCAAGAGCCTTCATAGCTAAGTTTCTTCATGAAGTCTACCACTATTCGGTAAAATTCCATTTTTATTCGGTTAAAAACTTTGTTTTCTTCCCTAGAACCTAGCTATAGGTTAAAATCTCTTAAAAATTATTGTTATGGTGGTATGTTTTGCCTAGGGATTTTGGTGAAAGAATTGAGTAGAGATTCAAAGCTATTCTTGCAAAAAGCACTTCACCCAAGAGGTAAGAAATCCCTTAAGTTGGTTTTGTCACTTAAGATTTAATGATTGATATTTGAAATAGGAATTTATGAGCTTTGTGTTAAAATATATGGATATATGTAGTGTTAGTAGAATATATAAGTGTATAACTAGGTGGGTAGTATATGTTATAGATGTATATATATATATTCCCGGTTCAAGTGATCTTTATATGTGTGTAAAATATTGTAGATAAAAAGAAAATCTTTATATAAATATACATACACACGTGGAGTATATATATATATATATGTATAAGTGCCATAAGGGATGAATATGCATATGAAAATACATATATATGTGTATGTATGTATAAGGAAGAGGTTATGTTGTATATACATGCTGCCTATGAGTAATATGTATAGATGATACATATATGTGAATAAAGTGTGTTTTGTGTTACTAGTATTGTATATGATGATGTGGTGAGATGTGCAAATAGTTTTGGAAGCTATGCTTGAAGAGCCTATGGGCAAATAAAAATGTTTATGAAAACTTACGTCGAAGAACGTATGCTATTTTGGTAAATAGGTTGTCAAAAACCTTATTTTTGAGGAAAATGTCACTATTAGTAAGTGTGTACCTTGCTTGAAAGATGAGAAAATGGTATTTGAAAAGCCTGCGGGCACTGAAAGTATTTTGAAAATCCATTTCAAACAAAATCACCATCATGGGCTAATGAGGTAGCTAATTTCAAGTATTGGACTAAATGTGAAATATGCCCAAAAGGAAAGCAGCGTGATTTAAGAAAGAAAAACTAAAGAAAGGAACATGTTTTTCCAAACCTTAGTTTCTAAGTAAGTTGAGGAGGACCTTGATTAGCCTACGGGATGAAGCAGGCTTAAATGCCATTTCGCAGTGGTTGTTTACATCGTATGATCAGTTCATACTAAAAGGGGCGAAGTCTATTCGCCGAGTACTGTATAACTCATAGGAAGAGGTATTCCTACGGGGGTGTGCACACTTAAAGTATAGTTACTCCAAAAGTCCGGGTAGGTGTCATTTTAACGGACCTGGCTAGGCCAGCTAGGAATGATTTTAACGAACCTATAAGTCCAGGGGATCAGTGTTAGACCGGGTGACGACCACTGAACCCGAGTTCGATGATCCAAGTGGTCAGAGAGGGAGTTAAGAGAATACTCCAAAGGCCTCACGCTTGCTAATATGAAACTAAGGAAGTTTTAAAGGTGAGAAAAGAGTTATTCTGTAACGACATTAAGAAAGAAATGATTGTGTCTAAAGAGACAAGTTGATATTGGTTCACTAATCACTTTTTGTGCGAGTCTTCGTTGTTAACTTATTTACAGGTGAAATATCACCAAATGGGTAAAGTTACAAAACTCTTATATACGTGTTTTTAAAACCTTTGTTGAATTTTGAGTGACCATGGATTTTCTTACTTAGCCGTCATGCTAACTACACTTCAATGTGTGTTTTAACAGATGTTGTCTAGCGTGGGCTCATGTAGCCCGATGAGCTCTGAGAGCTCATTCAAGTTTGTGTTCCCAGTGATGGAGTACGATGATTACGTGCAGTTCCTATTAGGCGATGACCCCTACGCTCCCGGTTACGCTCCTACTTCTCCCTCTCAGACGTATACTCCTCCTCCAGTCTATCCTACCGCACCCGCTTACACTCCTTTTGTGTGCATATCTTTTGTAGCCACGGTAGTATTAGTTTGGTTAGCAAGTTGTAACCAACTTGAACTTCTATGTTTTTGGACCCAATGGGCCAATCCTGTATATATTCGTAGCTAACCAAGCTGTCTTTTTTTTCTTTCCGCTGCAACATATATATAAAAATTATGTAGAGTGGACTCTTTCTTGATTTGACAGGGTTCAATCTAGGTGTGGCGGTAACTACTCCGGATGTACGGTATAGCCGGGCCGGGGTATTACAAGTTGATATCAGAGCACTAGTTTCGAGTCAGCCCTAGTTTCAGGTCAGCCAGTTTCAAGTTAATCAAGTTTCGATTCAGCTTAGGTTCGTTAAGACCGACCTAAGTCGTTATTACAGCTTAATGAGTATAAGCTTCGTAGCAGAGCTGGAACGGAAGTCAGGCAGCGTAAAAAGGGGGTATTTCACTTCTACTCTACAGAATCTTACAATTCTGGTTGCTGAATAATGTGATCAATACTTGTGATTTCCTGCATGTGTAATCATTGCTTAGGATTATTGTGAGTAAGCTTGCTAGCGTAATGCATTATTTATCGTTATGCTATGATTAAAACCCCTGCTTAGTGGGTATGATAAAGTGAATGTTAGGGAGTGTCGTATAGGACTTGAGTAGTTGCTATACTAACTGCCTAGCTAGCTAACTCTTTAAGAACTCCTATACCTCGGGCGCTAATCTGAAACTGTCGTCCAGTGAAAATGCCACCTCGACGAAGTGTGCCTGCTAGTAACGACGACAACATCTCAGCAATGGATCGTATGGCCCAGGCAATGGAAAGACTGGCTGAGTTCATACTGGGTCAGCAAGCCCAGAACCAAAACCAAGGGCAGTCACGGGTTGACTTTGCTAAAGCAATAGCAAACCGACAACCACCGTATTACGCTGGAGAAAACGACCCGGTGATCTTGGAGGAATGGATCCGGACGTTCGACAAATTTCTTAATGCAGTAAACTGTCCTACGGATCAGCGAGTACCTTCCGCAGTCTATTACCTGACGAAAGTCGCAGACAACTGGTGGGCAACAGTTGGACCTGACCTCCTGCAAGACCCAGATTTTGGCTGGGAGGAATTCAAAGTGGAATTGAGAGGACAATTCTACACGGAGCGTATTACGGGGATCAAATGCGAAGAATTCTTACGACTAAAGCAAAAGGGAGCAACCATCCAAGAATACCATAACAAATACGTGGAGCTGATGCGTTTCGCTCAAGAAATCATGCCTGACGAGGCGAGTAAGGCAAGAAGATTCGTCCATGGACTGGACTGGGACGTAAGAAGGGCGATCACACCGTTCATGTGCTCTACTCTGAAGGAGGCATACGATAGGGCATCGGATCACTATCAGGTGTATTTGGACCAACAGGAACTTTACGGCCGAAACAAACGGAAGGCTGATGATAAACCACAGAAATTCCAGTTAGGAAATAAGAAAGCTAACCAAGGTAGCTTTAACCCAAAACAAGGAAGAGGAAGGGAAGGAATTAATCAGGGAAACCGTCCTGCTTGCCGGAAATGTGGAAGGAATCATCCGGGAGAGAATTGTCAAGGAATAAGGATTAAGTGCTACAAGTGTGGCCTCTTGGGACCCAAGGCCTTTGAGTGCCGAACCCAGGTAGACAATCTCCAAAAATCCCTGCAAAATGCAAGCCAAGGAAGAAGATTTAATAGGGAACACCGGCCAGATGTCCGCAGAGACAGAAAATAAAGTGGTCAACTTCCAGTCAGCAAATCAAGGGAGACCAACAAACGCCACATCCAGTCCCAACCGCAAAGGAAAGCAAGTGATGGGAGAAAGCAGCACGGGGAACCAAGGCAGGATTTACATCGTCAATAGCACTCAAGCTCAGGCTAGCGACATCGTAACCGGTACCTTTCTCATAAACTCAGTGCTTGGTTTAGTGCTATTTGATACGGGGGTTACCAATTCATTTATATCATCTACGTTTGCTGATAAACTGAAGTTAAGGTCTACTACTAGATTAGATCTAAATGTCAAAACTGCCTCGGGAATAGTAGTAGCCTGTAGAGATGGTTATGACAACGTTGCAATAGAAATAGCTGGATCTAACTGTCCTGGAAACCTCGTTCGTTTTGAACTTGAGGGCATCGATGTAGTACTCGGGATGGATTGGTTGGATAAGTATAAAGCTCGGATAATGTGTAATGAGCGAAAGGTTGTCCTACGAGGACCAAAGGGGAGGAGAATATCCTACCAAGGAATTGACAAGCAACCCGAGCCAAGGTTGTTGACAATGCAGAAATTGAAAAAGTACGCTCACCAGGGATGCGAAGTGTATCTCTGTTTGGTGCAGGATGCCGAAATAGAAGAACCTGAGATTAATCGAATCCCAGTTGTGCGCGAATTTCCTAACGTATTCCCCGACGACCTCACGGAAATGCCGCCGGAGAGAGAAGTAGAATTCACCATCGATCTCATACCAGGAACCTCACCGATCTCGAAAGCACCTTATCGAATGGCACCTAAAGAGATGGAGGAACTGAAGGCGCAATTGGCAGAACTGTTGCAGAAAGGATTCATCCGACCAAGTGTATCACCTTGGGGCGCGCCGGTACTATTCGTTAAGGAGAAAGATGGGAGCCTTAGATTGTGCATCGATTATAGAGAACTCTATCGAGTCACAGTAAAGAACAAGTACCCGTTGCCCAGGATCGACGATCTATTCGATCAGTTGAAAGGAGCGGGCGTATTCTCAAAGATTGACTTACGGTCAGGGTATCACCAAGTGCGATTCGTGAAGGAGGATGTTCCTAAAACGGCGTTTCGGACGAGATACGGGCACTACGAATTCACGGTTATGCCATTCGGAGTGACCAACACACCAGGGACTTTTATGGAACTAATGAATCGGATTTTCCTTTCGTATCTGGATAAGTTCGTCGTCGCCTTCATAGATGACATCTTGGTCTACTCGAAGACACCGGAGGATCACGAAGAACATCTCAGAACGGTGTTACAAACGTTGAGGGAAAAGAAGCTTTTTGCAAAACTGTCGAAATGCGAATTTTGGAGGGAAGAAATAGCATTTCTTGGTCACGTAATCACGAAGGAAGGAATAGCAGTGGACCCAGCCAAGATACGAGCTGTAATTGAATGGGAAGCCCCCAAATCGGTTATAGAAGTCCGCAGTTTCTTAGGGTTGGCAGGTTATTACCGAAGATTTGTCCAGGATTTCTCAAAAATAGTAAGGCCGTTGACAAATCTGCTCAAAAAGACTACCAAGTATAGTTGGAACGAAGAATGCGAGCAGGCATTTCAAGAACTTAAGAGAAGGCTAACAACTAGTCCAGTATTGATCTTACCTGTTGGAACGGAAGGCTATGAGTTGTACACTGATGCGTCTCACAAGGGACTTGGATGCGTCTTGATGTAAGATGGAAGGGTAATAGCTTATGCTTCTCGTCAATTAAAACCTCATGAAGCTAACTACCCAACACATGACCTGGAACTAGCAGCCATGATATTCGCTCTCAAAATTTGGCAACACTACCTCTATGGAGTCTCTTGCAAAATTTATACGGACCACAAGAGTTTAAATTACATCTTTACTCAGAGAGACCTCAATTTAAGGCAAAGAAGATGGTTGGAGTTGATTAAGGATTATGACTTGGAAATTCAGTACAAAGAGGGCAAAGCAAACAAGGTAGCAGATGCCTTGAGTCAAAAATCAAAACATGCTCTTTGGGTATTACCTGAGCAACTATGCAAGGACTTTCAAGGACTTAATTTGGAGATAAAGATGTGTGGTCAAGTGGAACAAGAAGTAAAATTTTGTTACCTGTCGGCCACTCCAACCCTATTTGAGGAGATCAAACAAGCACAAGGGGAGGACGATTGGTTAAGTAGAATCAAGGAGAAGATGGTGGACGGAAAACACGGTCCATTTGAGTTGTACCCGGATGGGAGCATAAGGTTCCAGGGTAGATGGGTAATACCTACAGGTTGTAAGAAGATAATGGATTAGTTAATGAAAGAGGGTCACTACACACCCTATTCAGTTCATCCTGGTGGGGACAAGCTTTATAAGGACCTGAAACAACATTTCTGGTGGTCAGGTATGAAGAAGGATGTAGCCGAATTTGTGGCCAGATGTTTAAACTGCCAAAAGGTCAAAGCTAAGAGAAGTAAGCCAAAGGGTTTACTGCAACCATTGGAAATTCCTCAGTGGAAATGGGACTCAATCTCCATGGGTTTTGTGGGAGGATTGCCTAAAACAAAAACTGGAAACGATCAAGTATGGGTGATTGTTGATCGACAGACCAAGACCGCAAGATTCATTCCAATGAACAAAACTTGGTCAATGGAAAAGATAACGAGAGCCTATATTAAACACATAGTTAAGTATCACGGAGTAGCGCAAGACATCGTTTCGGACAGAGACTCACGATTTCTGTCACGTTTTTGGGAAACATTGCAAATGGCAATGGGCACTCAGCTCAGGCTGAGCACAGCTTCTCACCCTGCCACTAATGGCCAAACGGAGCGAGCGATACAAACGTTGGAAGATATGCTCAGAGGTTGTGTACTTGACTTTTAGGGTTCATGGGACGAGCAGCTAGATCAAATAGAGTTTTCATATAACAACAGCTATCATGCGAGTATAGGAATGGCTCCTTACGAAGCGTTGTATGGACGGAAAGGTCGAAGTCCTCTGTGTTGGAGCGACAAGAGCGATGTTGTTATACTTGGACCTCAGTACCTACAAGAGACTACTGAGGCAATCAAGGTAATTCGAGAGAGAATGAAAGTCGCGCAGGATCGACAAAAGTCTTATGCCGATTTGAAGCAACAATTCACCGAATATCAAATTGGGGAGAAGGTATTATTGAAAGTCTCACCGACTAAAGGAGTCAAGAGATTTGGAAAGAAAGGGAAGTTGAGTCCTCGTTACATAGGACCTTACGAAATTTTGGAAAGGATAGGGAATTTAGCCTATCGATTGAGCTCGACAGGGTACATAACGTATTTCATGTTTCTCAACTTAAGCGGTATATACCTGATGCATCCCATGTATTGGAGCCTGAGAAATTGGAAATGGATGATTCGTTGGCATATGAAGAAAGACCAATTCAAATCTTGGATTCCAAAACCCGAGACACAAGGAGAAAGTCAGTCAAAATGATCAAAGTTCAGTGGTCGAACCACAGCCCAGAAGAAGCTACGTGGGAGTTGGAAAACGTTATGATGGAACGTTATCCTGAACTATTTAACTCAGGTGCGTAAAGTCGATCTACTCGTTGCGTACCTAAATTAAGTTCTGTGCTAGATTAGGTGTACTAAATGCCGTTATGTGTAAAGGGAAGTGAGTGCTGGTCTATCTTGAACCTTAGATGATACGAAGGAAGTTTCGGGGACGAAACTATTCTTAAGGAGGGTAGCCTGTAACCCTTCACTCATTCCAATAAGTCTAGAGTTCGGAACAAAGAAAAAAGGGTTTAGAATTTATTTTTCTAAGGCATTGGCATGCATGAGTTATGATCTTCAGATATTTCAAAAGGATTTTTACTAGTTAGGATAGTCGTTAATAAGCTGCGAACCTACGTACCGGTCACGAACCGTAAAAATTTTTAAAGCATGCATTCAGTCCCGATTGTCCTAGGAAGTGGGTTATTAGGCACTATACTATTAACCTTGAATTTCCTATTTAATTAAATTAGCCCGTAAGAGTGAAAATTTATTTCGACCTTAGTATCGCTATATTTCGCGATGTAACGAAAATCACCCGATTTTAGAATTTAAGGTTACAATTGAGTTCGGAATAATTTTGGTTTCGAATTTACCCCTACCTAAATTATTTCCTACTGTAACTATATCTGTTTTAACCCTTAACAGTCTAGCCAAAGATATTTTTCCTTGAGTTACCACATGAAGTTGACACATGTCACTCTTTATAGCCACATACTAGTAGTAAATTAATTTAGAGTTGATTTAAATAGAGCTTGGTCTTCAATCCACACTCCTCGGCCGAAAAATTGAAGGGAAAAAGAGAGAGAGAAACTTCATCTTCATCTTTAAGCTCAAAAGCCTTCATAGCTAAGTTCCTTCATCAAGTCTACCACTATTCGGTAAAATTCCATTTTTATTCGGTTAAAAGCTTTGTTTTCTTCCCTAGAACCTAGCTATAGGTTAAAATCTCTTAAAAATTATTGTTATGGTGGTATGTTTTGCCTAGGGATTTTGGTGAAAGAATTGAGTAGAGATTCAAAGCTATTCTTGCAAAAAGTACTTCACCCAAGAGGTAAGAAATCCCTTAAGTTGGTTTTGTCACTTAAGATTTAATGATTGATACTTGAAATAGGAATTTATGAGCTTTGTGTTAAAATATATGGATATATGTAGTGTTAGTAGAATATATAAGTGTATAACTAGGTGGGTAGTATATGTTATAGATGTATATATATATATTCCCGGTTCAAGTGATCTTTATATGTCTGTAAAATATTGTAGATAAAAAGAAAATCTTTATATAAATATACATACACACGGGGAGTATATATATATATATATGTATAAGTGCCATAAGGGATGAATATGCATATGAAAATACATATATATGTGTATGTATGTATAAGGAAGAAGTTATGTTGTATATACATGCAACCTATGAGTAATATGTATAGATGATACATACATGTGACTAAAGTGTGTTTTGTGTTACTAGTATTGTATATGATGATATGGTGAGATGTGCAAATGGTTTTGGAAGCTATGCTTGAAAAGCCTATGGGCAAATAAAAATGTTTATGAAAACTTACGTCGAAGAACGTATGCTATTTTGGTAAATAGGTTGTCAAAAACCTTATTTTTGAGGAAAATGTCACTATTAGTAAGTGTGTACCTTGCTTGAAAGATGAGAAAATGGTATTTGAAAAGCCTGCGGGCACTGAAAGTATTTTGAAAATTCATTTCAAACAAAATCACCATCATGGGCTAATGAGGTAGCCAATTTCAAGTATTGGACTCAAATGTGAAATATGCCCAAAAGGAATGCCGCGTGATTTAAGAAAGAAAAAGTAAAGAAAGGAACATGTTTTTCAAAACCTTAGTTTCTAAGTAAGTTGAGGAGGACCTTGATTAGCCTACGGGATGAAGCAGGCTTAAATGCCATTTCCCTATGGTTGTTTACATCGTATGATCAGTGCATACTAAAAGGGGCGAAGTCTATTCGCCGAGTACTGTATAACTCATAGGAAGAGGTATTCCTACGGGGGTGTGCACACTTAAAGTATAGTTACTCCAAAAGTCTGGGTAGGTGTCGTTTTAACGGACCTGGCTAGGCCAGATAGGAATCATTTTAACGAACCTATACGTCCAGGGGATCAGTGTTAGACCGGGTGACGACCATTGAACCTGAGTTCAATGATCCAAGTGGTCAGAGAGGGAGTTAAGAGAATACTCCAAAGGCCTCACGCTTGCTAATATGAAACTAAAGAAGTTTTAAAGGTGAGAAAAGAGTTATTCTGTAACGACATTAAGAAAGAAATGATTGTGTCTAAAGAGACAGGTTGATATTGGTTCACTAATCACTTTTTGTGTGAGTCTTCGTTGTTAACTTATTTACAGGTGAAATATCAACAAATGGGTAAAGTTACAAAACTCTTATATACGTGTTTTGAAAACCTTTGTTGAATTTTGAGTGATCATGGATTTTCTTACTTAGCCGTCATGCTAACTACACTTCAATGTGTCTTTTAACAGATGTTGACTAGCGTGGGCTCATGTAGCCCGATGAGCTCTGAGAGCTCATTCAAGTTTGTGCTCCCAGTGATGGAGTACGATGATTATGTGCAGTTCCTGTTAGGCGATGACCCCTACGCTCCCGGTTACGCTCCTGCTCCTCCCTCTCCGACGTATACTCCTCCTCCAGTCTATCCTACCGCACCCGCTTACACTCCTTTTTTGTGCATATCTTTTGTAGCCACGGTAGTATTAGTTTGGTTAGCAAGTTGTAACCAACTTGAACTTCTATGTTTTTGGACCCAATGGGCCAATCCCAGTATATATTCGTAGCTAACCAAGCTGTCTTTTTTTTCTTTCCGCTGCAACATATATATAAAAATTATGTCGAGTAGAAAGTGTGTGAATCAGATTCCTTCGTTAGCCTATGCATCTAGAGTAAACTCTTTCTTGATTTGACAGGGTTCAATCTAGGTGTGGCGGTAACTACTCCGGTTGTACGGTATAGCCGGGCCGGGGTGTTACAGCTAGTTTTCTTGATTTAAATGATGTTGAATTTTTCACTTTCCTTGATAATTACCTTGATGATGCTTTATATATTCATGATTTGATTGGTAAAGATCGGAGTGAAGGAGTTGATATTGAGAGTAGAAAGGAAGAGGTTGAGGACGAGAAAAAGACAAGAAATGAGAGTGTTAGGGAGGAAGTTGAGGAGAAAGTGAGAAATAATGAAAAGGAGATTGTTGAAAAGAAGAAAAATGAAAAAAGAGGTCAGTTGGAAGAAAATAGCATACTCATGGACATGGATAGTTGCAAACCTTTGGAAGAGAGTATGCTATGTATAGAATTAAAGGAGTTTGCCAATGCCCGGCATTTGAGGGCATATCTTGAAGAAAGAGTGGATGGGGCAAAAGGACTTGTCCCCGTCCAAGTATGTTGGAATGAAGGCTTGAAAGTTGCATCGGGCTACGGACGTTAAACGGAGCGTTTCTCGGGAGGCAACCCGAGGTTATCTTACATTTTATGCATTTTGTTTTTTGTTGTTTACTTTTGCTTTCAATAAGTTTTGCATTAATGGAAGTTAAATTCTCTAATATGGTTTGTAGTATTGCAATGTGTTTGTTGATGGTGTAGGAAAATTGATAAATGGATCAAAGCTAAGAGGATGATTAAAGGCAATGTGCTTGAAGAGAAGCAACAAGGGAGTCTCTTTATCTCCCTTTTCTTTGGTTATTTTGCCTTTGTGCTTCATTTCTAAAGTGTGGAAACCCGGGGTTATTTGGCATTATATTGTATGATGTTAAAAGTCTTTCATAAAAGCAATGTTGTGATCCTCCTAGCCCATAGCCCACTTCTAAAGTGTGGAAAGGGCGTTACACTAGGCGAATGACCTTATCTCTTTCCCACCGTGTGCATAGAGCGAACATCGAGGACGATGTTCAATTCTAAAGTGTGGAAAGGGAAGCATTTTGATAAGCACCAAGAATAGTTTGTTTTAAGGGTCATTTACGGGCTAGAATTGTATAGTTTATTACCCATTTCATAAGGATTTCATGCATTAAGACTCAGATGTGACCAAAAACCACTAACACGAGCATGGAAGATGTTTTTAAGCTATTCTACAGCAAAAAGGAGGACTTAAGGCCGAAATTGAGCAGAAAGTGAAGAAGACATGAAGCAGGAGCCTCCCACGCAGCCTCACACGCGTGTGGATTGACGTGGAATAATTCCAGTAGCTCCCCACGCCCTCGACCACGCGTGTGGATTGATCGCGGAGGGCTCGACGCGTCGAGAAGCCCTGTGACAGCCATAAAATTCTGCTGCGGAAATTGACTATCTTGCCCCTATTTTCCTCCCACTATATAAGGCTCATTATCCCAAGACCTAAAGGAAGGGAGGAGGCACCCAATAATCTTTAGATCTAAATTTCTCTTTCTAATATCTTCCCCTTTGGGGAGGAAGACAAATACTCCTCCTTAGGATAGATTAGTTTAGGCTATGAAGAAGAAGATGATGTTGATTCAAAGCTTTCTTTAGGTAACATACTTCTTTTATTATAAAGTTTGATTTTTTATATTCTTGCTTTGTTCCTTTTGTTGTTATTAATGCTTTCTATGCTAGAGTAGTATAGTTTGGGTGTGTGTGCCCTTGTTAACCAATTGATTGATGCTTAGATTTTATCTCATGATCTTGAGAATTGTGGGAGTATGATTGATGTTTGTATGGATGATGTTGTTCAAACTTTGCTTCTATTTCCGGCCGGGATAGTTAGTGAACCAAGTGGAAGTGAGGGAGTGCGCGATAGCGGCCTCTCACGAGCCCAACTCATCTATATCTCCGCTCTTAATCCGAAAGGATGAGATCCGAGAGGAGTGGTAGGCAAGGTGTTCGATAAAATACCTCAACCGAATGAGGATTGAGAGTCTGAGTGTGACGCCACTCGGTATAAATACCGTGACTCCCTAGTTCAATCCCGAAACCCAATTCCAAGCTACCTACGATAGTCAATCCTTGGGCTTAGCATCGGCATGCATCCCCTTCTTTTACCTTTTGTATTTTCTATCTCATTTTACCTTCAAAACCAACCATGAACAAAACCTCTCTCTTTGATTCTTGCAACTCTTACCTTTCAACCTCATAAATGCCAACATAAATTCGGTTCCCATTCACCATCCTTGAGAGACACGACACTCGGGGAGTCTTGACTCTTCGTTTTAACACCTTTCATTACCACATTCACCTCACCACATACTCACAACATCAAAATGGCGCCGTTGCCGGCGATGGCAAACGGTTCTTGAATTGTGTTGACATTTTTGAAGTAGATTTTTAAGAGTTCTTGAATTTCTTTCTTTTTCATTTATATTGTTTTCTTATTTTTGTTACTTGCTTGAAGGAGTGAGCTTATTTGCTTTGTATATCTTGTGCTCACTTGCGGCTACTTTTAGTTGCAAAATATTTGTTGTTGGCTAAGGTTTGTGCAGGAAATTTTTGTTGAAAAATCAATTGTAAGCTTGCCAATGAGTGCTCAAATGAATCCCCATGGTTGCCCACATCATGGAGGACAATCGTATAGAAATCCTCTACCCCAACCATATCCCTATTACCCCCATTTCACCTATACTTACCCTCCACCAACATATCATTACCCACCTCCATACCCTTACCCATTTCCACACCACTACTTACCACCTCCATATCACTATCCATTTCATACACACAGTCATCACCCACATTCATATGAAACACCACCTCCACCTTTCCAAGAAAATTACCCTTCACAACCACCCAATTTTCAAGAAATTGACTCATTAAGCTCTAAGGAAATATCCCAAAACATAGAGAGTAAGCTTGTGCAAATGATGAAACATATCGACCCAAGCTATACTCCCGAGTCAAATTCATTCCCCAATTCCCACCTAAACACCTACTACCCACCTCCATCACAAATCCACGAAGAAAACAATACTACCCATTTCTCTGAAACACCACCCTCTTTCCCATATTTTACCCATACAAATCCTTGTGATTATATCCCTCCGGCCACGGACGAAATTGAAATTCTAAAAGGGAAAATGGATGCATTCACGAGGATGACCAAGGAGGATACAGCTAAACTAAAAGCCAAAATCAAGAGCGAACTAAAAGACTATCTTGCTACCCTCCGGGAGGAAGGACTTCCACTAGAAGAGGTTGAAACGAAGATGCTATCCATGATGGAGGAGCTCAAGAAAATCAATGAGTCACGGACCAACTCCACCATCATAGATGATATCCCGACTTTGGAAGCCCATCCAAGGATTGCACAAAAGGTTGATAAAGAACAAAATGCTAGCAAAGAGGTGGAAGTTGAAGAGAATGTAGATTGTTATGCTCCGGTGCTTGAAGAAGTCTCAATTTTCGAATTGGAAAATCAAAAGGAGGTAGAGATGGAGAGTGAAGACGATGACATCGAAGTAGTGTGGGAAGACGAAGAGCCAACATGTGGTAAAATTCCTAATCTTTCTTGTGCTAATATTCTTGAAAATCCTTGTGCTCTTATTGAAAACACCCTTGACACTTGTGTGGATGACTCCCTTTGCATTAATATTTCCACTACATGTGATTATGATTGCTTTAAATTTCGGGAGGATGATTCTATGCAAAATTTTGATATATTGATTAATGATTGTAAAGATTCTATCTTGTTTGCTAATGATTATGATTGCTTTAACTTTTCGGAAGATGAATCCTTTGTATTGGGTGAGAATGAATTGATGAGTGAGGGGGATGATGCTTCATTCTATTCGTGTGAGAGTGTGAGTGATTTTTCTAATCAAATAGAGTGGGGTGATGAAGAGAATGAGTGTGAGGAAGAGATGGTAGGAAATGATAGGATTTTCACGTTTGATCTTATGGAGAAAGTTGAGTGGAGAGACTTGACCACACTCGACATTAAGGAAGGGAGTGAGCAGATATGGTTTGAAGCAAATGAGAAGACCTTTAGGGGGAGAAGAGAGGAAAAAGAAAAGGAAGTTGACACCATCCTAGAAGAGTTAAGGAGGGTGTTTGATGCTAAAATTTTTCCAATCATGCATGTTGTTCTTCCTTTACTTTCGTGGGTATTTAAGGATGTTACCCATCTTGGGGCATTCCTTGAAGCAAAGGTTCACGGGACACTTGGTAAGGTCCCAAAATCAGTGTGCTTCGAAGGATAGAGCACACCACGTCTAGCCAGGAGACGTTAAACCATGGCGCACTTGGGAGGCAATCCCAACGTTATCCTTAGATATTAAAATTTTATTTCTTGTTTACTTTTTATTTTCCTTCGTTTATTAGCAATTTTTCTTTTTAGAATAGCCTTGCTTGAGCTAACATTGTAGGTGATTTTGGTACTAAGCCATGACAAATGAGCAAAACCAGATAAAAACCGGAAGGCAAAAGCCTGGAGACAAAGAAAGTGATCAGCATTGTTGTCCACGCTTGCCCACACGCGTGGTGACAGGCGTGGAACTTTTCCAGTGCTGATCCACGTGGACCTACACGCATGTGAGTCCGCGTGGACAGGATAAACATTTCGAAGGCATAGATTTACTTTTACATTGCCTGATACCCAGCGCAAGAGGATGATGAGCCGACAATCTTAAAGAAATAGATGGGCAGTAAGCTGAAGATAAGGTTGTAGACGCACCGTATGGTATATCATTCTAACTTTTCTTCCAATTTTTATGAGCAAATTTGCCTTGGTTCACAAAGGATGAGTTGCACGATTTTGTTATAATGGGTATAATATTTTTAGAAACCTATTTGTAGCCCAGAGCACACTTTTTAAGTGTGGAAAGATGCTTTAGTGTACAATCTTTTAAGACCCTAATCCTTTTTCCTCCGTTCCTCATGGAAACATCGAGGACGATGTTCACTTTTAAGTGTGGAAATGATTTATGTTTCTTGAAATAGTTGATTAATTGAGTGATAAGGTATAGGAACTAGAGGGCGTGTGTAACACCCCGTGTTGGTCAACCCTACAACCGGGAGCATCACCGCCACACCTAGGTCGAACCCGGCTAATCTTTAGCGGCTCCTCCCTAGGTGCACAGGCTAATTTTCCTGACCTACACACACTTCCATACACCTGTAACAACTCATAACTATCTGACTCGACAATAGAGGTATAAGGTAAACATTCCAAACATATATATATATATATATATATATATATATATATATATATATATATAAAGGTTCATAGGTGGGATAACGACGTCCTTAGAACCCCAAAACATAAGTTAGATATATATATATATACAATCACAATGCCAAGTTTAGCTATTGGTTTACTAAGACTGCTGCAGAATATGTACACAAAAAAAAAAGAGTTTTAAACTACCACGACTTGACCATAGACACAAAAGAGTTGGATGAGGAAGAGGAATCGTCAAGAGCTAGCAGAGTGTAGCCGGGTACGTTGGGGACTTCCCCTATCATATGCTGTACATAGCCTTCATAATCAAAATCTGAGCCATTATAGTTCGGTGAAGTTACCGAACTATACGACTCACTGCTGGATGACATCTGTTAAAGGGTAACAATGAAGCACCTGTTAGCACGACGGCTAAGTAAGAACCCATAAGCTTCTCATTTGTTAGCACGACGGCTAAGTAAGAACCCATAAGCTTCTCATTTATAGGTAAAGATGCTTTAACTTACCAATGGACCATAGCATAGAATGTCCTATTAAATGGCATGCTTTCATTCTTGAAAATTACCATAATATAAACAAATAAGCATAAAGTTCATCATATTCACATTACACACGCGAATTTCCACAACCAAACCTGACAACTTCACTATATCCCAATTCTCAGACATCAAACGTCTAGTTTCTTGGAACTAGTATCACCCATCTCATCATAGCATTACACATCTCATCATAGGCATCACACTTCTCATCATAGACATTGGTTCAACCATTACTTATGAAAACTCGACTTAGTTTCATTTCAAAGTATGAGGCCTTATAGGAAATGTTGAATATTCCTTGTCGTTGACCGATTGAACCTGGAACTTGGGCTTGCGGTCATTACCCAAATTCTCTTCTCGGTCCCTTGGACGAAGGTTCATTAGAATGGCCCCTAGTGTGGCCCCGCCTAGGTCCATTAAAATGACACCAACCCGGAGACGACGGAGTCAATACGCTTAAGTGTGCACACCCCCACAGTCTAGCCATACATGAGTGACGTAGAGACTCGGCGAATAGACTTCGCCAAAGTACGAATACAATCGTACATATATCAATGACGGCCTTCGGTAATTATAGCCCGAGGCAAAAAGACGAAGGTCCTCGTAACTTCTTGAAACTAAGGTTTTATTCATTTTAGACATTCACTACTCTTGTTCCGACAATACGCTCAACTTTCCTACTTATACACTCATTAACATATGTATTCAACACATGGTACATAATTCCACATATCACGACAACAACCAACATGGCATGATTACACTATCAAATTCTTTTCTATGCTCACAACGCACTTTATTATTCATTCACGTTCACAACACATAGTTCACATACACTACCTATCACATATTACATTATCGTACCTATACACATATATATAGATAATATATATGATTTACAACCTAATATATATATATATATTACGGTATATATATATAGCATATCTATACACATATTATATATATATATTATACCACACACACGTATTGTATATATATATCACACACACGTAATATATATATATATATATATCCCACACACACATGTAATATATATATAATTCACACATAGGTAATATATATACATAACACACACATTCATAATATATATATATATATCACCCACATATATATGTCACACACACATATATATATATATATCACCCACATATATATGTCACACACACACACGTTCATAACATATATATATACATATATCACACACACACACACGTTCATAACATATATATATACATATATCACACACCACACACGTACATAATATCACACATATACATAATATATATATATATATATGATCCCTAATTTATGTGTACAACATGTCTAATACACAAAATATTCACAAATTACGTACAACTTCATGGATTGGAAATTAATTCACCAATTACCTACTTTGAGTAGCTATAATTCCAACTTGAGGGGTAACTTACCTCAATCTTACTACGAACACAAGAAATTCGAAGATTGAAGCTCAGGATTCAACCTTTGCTCTTAAAATCCTAACATAGAACACAATAATACAAATATGGTTCAACTAAATTCTACCCAAAACTATGAACTAGGAGTAAAAATATAACTTTTTAACCGATTAAATATAAATTTTACTGAACAAATCGCGATCAAAGCTTGAAATTTTGCTCCTCTCTCTCTCTCTCTCTCGATCTCTCTTCACGAACTGGAAATGGGAATTGTGGAATGAAGAAATGAATTTCTTCATTCATCACACATATATATATGCGTAATATTATATATATATATATAATAATAATAATAATAATAATAATAATAATAATAATAATAATAATAATAATATTATGGATGATTATCCACAATTGTAAATATAATAATAATAATAATATAATATATATGGATACTTATCCATAATTACATATAATAATAATATTACTAATAATAATAATAATATATGGATGAATCTTATCTCATAAGCTTGGTACTCAAAAATATTAATATTAATATTTTTGCACAAAATAATCCTTTGAGATAAAAATTTTACAATAGGTTAATTTCAAACAACATCTGGACTCCTTTTAAAACAATAACTTGATTTGAAATACGTTGGTCCAGAGTTCGCGAAACAACCTTTGTTTTGAAAGGTACATAATTATAACGAAATATTTTTGAAAATGTTGGATTGAATAATAAATCCGAAATAATCTCTAAAAAAAAATAAAATAATTTTTGGGTTTAAAATTTCGGGGTATTACACCCTACCCCCCTTAGGAATAGTTTCGTCCCCGAAACTTCCTTCCTAACACATAAGGTCTCAACACACAGCCAGTCATACAACCACTCATCAAGACATTCAATATACAACAGTTGATTAAGCACAAATAGACAATCACAATTACTAACAACAAACACATACGATCATTAGCAAAGATTACATCACACAATACACAATTTTCAAGATTATATGCAACAATGATAGGTGACCCCATTTACCGATATCCAGCCACCAGCTCCGATTCCTTTTCGAAGGGTTTACACTTTGGTTAGGGTGACACAGTAACTTAAGCTTATCTTAACAAACCTAGGTTGACTCAATCCTAGGCTCTGATACCACCTTGTGACAGAGCTTACCAAACTCTGATCACATCCTACAGCTCCAATCTAATTCCCAAAGGTTCAAACTTAAAGTTCAAACCTAGATCTCAACCTTGAGCTCTGATACCAACTTGTAACACCCCGGGTTGGTCAACCCTACAACCGGGAGCATCACCGCCACACCTAGGTCGAACCCGGCTAACCTTTAGCGGCTCCTCCCTAGGTGCACAGGCTAATTTTCCTGACCTACACACACTTCCCATACACCTGTAACAACTCATAACTATCTGACTCGACAACAGAGGTATAAGGTAAACATTCCAAATATATATATATATATATATATATATATATATATATATATAAAGGTTCATAGGTGGGATAACGACGTCCTTAGAACCCCAAAACATAAGTTAGATATATATATATATACAATCACAATGCCAAGTTTAGCTATTGGTTTACTAAGACTGCTGCAGAATATGTACACAAAAAAAAAGAGTTTTAAACTACCACGACTTGACCATAGACACAAAAGAGTTAGATGAGGAAGGGGAATCATCAGGAGCTAGCAGAGTGTAGCCGGGTACGTTGGGGACTTCCCCTATCATATGCTGTACATAGCCTTCATAATCAAAACCTGAGCCATTATAGTTCGGTGAAGTTACCGAACTATACAACTCACTGCTGGATGACATCTGTTAAAGGGTAACAATGAAGCACCCGTTAGCACGACGGCTAAGTAAGAACCCATAAGCTTCTCATTTATAGGTAAAGATGCTTTAACTTACCAATGGATCATAGTATAGAATGTCCTATTAAATGGCATGCTTTCATTTTTGAAAATTACCATAATATAAACAAATAAGCATAAAGTTCATTTGAAAATTACCATAATATAAACAAATAAGCATAAAGTTCATCATATTCACATTACACACGCGAATTTCCACAACCAAACCTGACAACTTCACTATATCCCAATTCTCAGACATCAAACGTCTAGTTTCTTGGAACTAGTATCACCCATCTCATCATAGCATTACACATCTCATCATAGGCATCACACTTCTCATCATAGACATTGGTTCAACCATTACTTATGAAAACTCGACTTAGTTTCATTTCAAAGTATGAGGCCTTATAGGAAATGTTGAATATTCCTTGTCGTTGACCGATTGAACCTGGAACTTGGGCTTGCGGTCATTACCCAAATTCTCTTCTCGGTCCCTTGGACGAAGGTTCATTAGAATGGCCCCTAGTGTGGCCCCGCCTAGGTCCATTAAAATGACACCAACCCGGAGACGACGGAGTCAATACGCTTAAGTGTGCACACCCCCACAGTCTAGCCATACATGAGTGACGTAGAGACTCGGCGAATAGACTTCGCCAAAGTACGAATACAATCGTACATATATCAATGACGGCCTTCGGTAATTATAGCCCGAGGCAAAAAGACGAAGGTCCTCGTAACTTCTTGAAACTAAGGTTTTATTCATTTTAGACATTCACTACTCTTGTTCCGACAATACGCTCAACTTTCCTACTTATACACTCATTAACATATGTATTCAACACATGGTACATAATTCCACATATCACGACAACAACCAACATGGCATGATTACACTATCAAATTCTTTTCTGTGCTCACAACGCACTTTATTATTCATTCACGTTCACAACACATTGTTCACATACACTACCTATCACATATTACATTATCGTACCTATACACATATATATAGATAATACATATGATTTACAACCTAATATATATATATATTACGGTATATATATATAGCATATCTATACACATATTATATATATATATTATACCACACACACGTATTGTATATATATATCACACACACGTAATATATATATATATATATATCCCACACACACATGTAATATATATATAATTCACACATAGGTAATATATATACATAACACACACATTCATAATATATATATATATATCATATATATATGTCACACACACACACGTTCATAACATATATATATACATATATCACACACCACACACGTACATAATATCACACATATACATAATATATATATATATAATCCCTAATTTATGTGTACAACATGTCTAATACACAAAATATTCACAAATTACGTACAACTTCATGGATTGGAAATTAATTCACCAATTACCTACTTTGAGTAGCTATAATTCCAACTTGAGGGGTAACTTACCTCAGTCTTACTACGAACACAAGAAATTCGAAGATTGAAGCTCGGGATCTTACTACGAACACAAGAAATTCGAAGATTGAAGCTCGGGATTCAACCTTTGCTCTTAAAATCCTAACATAGAACACAATAATACAAATATGGTTCAACAAAATTCTACCCAAAACTATGAACTAGGAGTAAAAATATAACTTTTTAACCGATTAAATATAAATTTTACCGAACAAATCGCGATCAAAGCTTGAAATTTTGCTCCTCTCTCTCTCTCTCTCTCTCTCTCGATCTCTCTTCACGAACTGGACTCTCTCTCTCTCTCTCTCTCGATCTCTCTTCACGAACTGGAAATGGGAATTGTGGAATGAAGAAATGAATTTCTTCATTCATCACACATATATATATACGTAATATTATATATATATATATATATATAATAATAATAATAATAATAATAATAATATGGATGATTATCCACAATTGTAAATATAATAATAATAATAATATAATATATATGGATACTTATCTATAATTACATATAATAATAATATTACTAATAATAATAATAAAATATGGATGAATCTTATCTCATAAGCTTGGTACTCAAAAATATTAATATTAATATTTTTGCACAAAATAATCCTTTGAGATAAAAATTTTACAATAGGTTAATTTCAAACAACATCTGGACTCCTTTTAAAACAATAACTTGATTTGAAATACGTTGGTCCAGAGTTCGCGAAACAACCTTTGTTTTGAAAGGTACATAATTATAACGAAATATTTTTGAAAATGTTGGATTGAATAATAAATCCGAAATAATCTCTAAAAAAAAATAATAATTTTTGGGTTTAAAATTTCGGGGTATTACAGCGTGTTATTGCCAATACTATCTAGGAAGGCTCCTAACCTTGTGCCAAATACGAATGTCTTAAATATGCTTTGGAAGTTACACTTTGCACCAATTTGCACATATTAACCCAAATTGAAAATTTTTATGTGTGCTTGCATGTTCTTCACCTTGNCTCTCTCTCTCTCTCTCTCTCTCTCGATCTCTCTTCACGAACTGGAAATGGGAATTGTGGAATGAAGAAATGAATTTCTTCATTCATCACACATATATATATACGTAATATTATATATATATATATATATATAATAATAATAATAATAATAATAATAATATGGATGATTATCCACAATTGTAAATATAATAATAATAATAATATAATATATATGGATACTTATCTATAATTACATATAATAATAATATTACTAATAATAATAATAAAATATGGATGAATCTTATCTCATAAGCTTGGTACTCAAAAATATTAATATTAATATTTTTGCACAAAATAATCCTTTGAGATAAAAATTTTACAATAGGTTAATTTCAAACAACATCTGGACTCCTTTTAAAACAATAACTTGATTTGAAATACGTTGGTCCAGAGTTCGCGAAACAACCTTTGTTTTGAAAGGTACATAATTATAACGAAATATTTTTGAAAATGTTGGATTGAATAATAAATCCGAAATAATCTCTAAAAAAAAATAATAATTTTTGGGTTTAAAATTTCGGGGTATTACAGCGTGTTATTGCCAATACTATCTAGGAAGGCTCCTAACCTTGTGCCAAATACGAATGTCTTAAATATGCTTTGGAAGTTACACTTTGCACCAATTTGCACATATTAACCCAAATTGAAAATTTTTATGTGTGCTTGCATGTTCTTCACCTTGAAATTGAAAATTTTTATGTGTGCTTGCATGTTCTTCACCTTGTATTTTGTTTGGACCTCATGTGCTTGCATGTTCTTCACCTTGTATTTTGTTTGGACCTCAGTCACTTGCATGTTCTTCACCTTGTATTTTGTTTGGACCTCAGTCAAAGATCTCTTCTTCACCTTGTATTTTGTTTGGACCTCAGTCAAAGATCTCTCGAAGTGGGAGTGTGAATCCCTTAAGTTTTAGAAAGATAAAAATTGCGAAGCCCGGAAATTGAATTAATCTTAGCAGGACATGGGGCAAAAGGTGAGCCTAAGTGAGCTTAGAGAAAAAAATCCCTACTCCCTAGAAAAAGGCATGAGGGGTTAATATGGTTAAAAGTAGAAAAAGGTAAAGACCACTCCTAGAGATAAAAACAGAGGTGAGCCATCTAGTCTGGATACGGGGTAACCATTGCACCGTCTTCGAAAAAGCATGGAGATCCATGTGAAGTCGGTTACCCCGAAGAGATCCTGAAAGATGAGAAAAATAAAGAGGAGGTGAGCTGCTTTGCTAGGATTCAGGCACCCATTGTACTGTCTTCGAAAAAGCATGGAGCTCCATGTGAAGTTGGGTCGCCTGATAACGTTATCCTAGGAAGTGAGAAAATAGAGTGATCGCCCAAGCCATGGCGATGAGCGGTCCATGTCCCTGCCCTCACTTATTTTAACGTAAAGGGGCTTTGGCGTTTTGGTTGGAAATTGGCTAGGGGGTGCACATCGTTCCCACTAGTCGGATCGGCTGGAGGCCCCTAGAAAATACAAGGTGAAACCCTTTTGTCATTTGCATGCTTGAAAGGTGTGAACAAAACTTTTTATGTTATATCCATCTCTTGAGACCTTAAATTCCTTAGCATATTTCTTACGTTTGGTCGGCATGAGTTTAGTGGTCTTGGTAGATAGTGTAGGGAATTTCACCCGCTCAACTCCGAACACCCACACATCACTACATCAATCAACAATGAGAAAATGAACTATCCTTGGTGCTTATATGATAAGAGTATGCTTGCTTGAGGACAAGCAAGGTTTAAGTGTGGAAACTTTGATAACCACCAATAATAGTCTGTTTTAAGGGTCATTTACGGGCTAGAATTGTATAGTTTATTACCCATTTGATAAGGATTTCATGCATTAAGACTCAGATGTGACCAAAAACCACTAAAACGAGCATGGAAGATGTTTTTAAACTATTCTACAGCCAAAAGGAGGACTTAAGGCCAAAACTGAGCAGAAAGTGAAGAAGACATGAAGCAGGAGCCTCCCACGCAGCCTCACACGCGTGTGGATGGACGTGGAATAATTGCAGTAGCTCCCCACGCCCTCGACCATGCGTGTGCATTGATCACGGAGGGCTCGACGCGTCGAGAAGCCCTGTGACAGCCCTAAATTTCTACTTTGGAAATTGACTATCTTGCCCCTATTTTGCTCCCACTATATAAGGCTCATTATCCCAAGACCTAAAGGAAGGGATGAGGCACCCAATAATCTTTAGATCTAGATTTCTCTTTCTAATTTCTTCACCTTTGGTGAGGAAGACAAATACTCCTCCTTAGGATAGATTAGTTTAGGTTATGAAGAAGAAGATGATGTAGATTCAAAGCTTTCTTTAGGTAACATACTTCTTTTATTATAAAGTTTGATTTTTTATATTCTTGCTTNATTTTTATGTGTGCTTGCATGTTCTTCACCTTGTATTTTGTTTGGACCTCAGTCAAAGATCTCTCGAAGTGGGAGTGTGAATCCCTTAAGTTTTAGAAAGATAAAAATTGCGAAGCCCGGAAATTGAATTAATCTTAGCAGGACATGGGGCAAAAGGTGAGCCTAAGTGAGCTTAGAGAAAAAAATCCCTACTCCCTAGAAAAAGGCATGAGGGGTTAATATGGTTAAAAGTAGAAAAAGGTAAAGACCACTCCTAGAGATAAAAACAGAGGTGAGCCATCTAGTCTGGATACGGGGTAACCATTGCACCGTCTTCGAAAAAGCATGGAGATCCATGTGAAGTCGGTTACCCCGAAGAGATCCTGAAAGATGAGAAAAAATAAAGAGGAGGTGAGCTGCTTTGCTAGGATTCAGGCACCCATTGTACTGTCTTCGAAAAAGCATGGAGCTCCATGTGAAGTTGGGTCGCCTGATAACGTTATCCTAGGAAGTGAGAAAATAGAGTGATCGCCCAAGCCATGGCGATGAGCGGTCCATGTCCCTGCCCTCACTTATTTTAACGTAAAGGGGCTTTGGCGTTTTGGTTGGAAATTGGCTAGGGGGTGCACATCGTTCCCACTAGTCGGATCGGCTGGAGGCCCC
This sequence comes from Ipomoea triloba, assembly GCF_003576645.1. Lineage (NCBI taxonomy): Eukaryota > Viridiplantae > Streptophyta > Magnoliopsida > Solanales > Convolvulaceae > Ipomoea > Ipomoea triloba. The sequence goes on from NC_044928.1 coordinate 16,484,028, forward strand.
TAGAAAATACAAGGTGAAACCCTTTTGTCATTTGCATGCTTGAAAGGTGTGAACAAAACTTTTTATGTTATATCCATCTCTTGAGACCTTAAATTCCTTAGCATATTTCTTACGTTTGGTCGGCATGAGTTTAGTGGTCTTGGTAGATAGTGTAGGGAATTTCACCCGCTCAACTCCGAACACCCACACATCACTACATCAATCAACAATGAGAAAATGAACTATCCTTGGTGCTTATATGATAAGAGTATGCTTGCTTGAGGACAAGCAAGGTTTAAGTGTGGAAACTTTGATAACCACCAATAATAGTCTGTTTTAAGGGTCATTTACGGGCTAGAATTGTATAGTTTATTACCCATTTGATAAGGATTTCATGCATTAAGACTCAGATGTGACCAAAAACCACTAAAACGAGCATGGAAGATGTTTTTAAACTATTCTACAGCCAAAAGGAGGACTTAAGGCCAAAACTGAGCAGAAAGTGAAGAAGACATGAAGCAGGAGCCTCCCACGCAGCCTCACACGCGTGTGGATGGACGTGGAATAATTGCAGTAGCTCCCCACGCCCTCGACCATGCGTGTGCATTGATCACGGAGGGCTCGACGCGTCGAGAAGCCCTGTGACAGCCCTAAATTTCTACTTTGGAAATTGACTATCTTGCCCCTATTTTGCTCCCACTATATAAGGCTCATTATCCCAAGACCTAAAGGAAGGGATGAGGCACCCAATAATCTTTAGATCTAGATTTCTCTTTCTAATTTCTTCACCTTTGGTGAGGAAGACAAATACTCCTCCTTAGGATAGATTAGTTTAGGTTATGAAGAAGAAGATGATGTAGATTCAAAGCTTTCTTTAGGTAACATACTTCTTTTATTATAAAGTTTGATTTTTTATATTCTTGCTTTGTTCCTTTTGTTGTTATTAATGCTTTCTATGCTAGAGTAGTATAGTTTGGGTGTGTGTGCCCTTGTTAACCTATTGATTGATGCTTAGATTTTATCTCATGATCTTGAGAATTGTGGGAGTATGATTGATGTTTGTATGGATGATGTTGTTCAAACTTTGCTTCTATTTCCGGCCGGGATAGTTAGTGAACCGAGTGGAAGTGAGGGAGTGCGCGATAGCGGCCTCTCACGAGCCCAACTCATCTATATCTTCGCTCTTAATCCGAAAGGATGAGATCCGAGAGGAGTGGTAGGCAATGTAACACCCCAATTTTCACATCTTGGATTTATTACAAAATCCTTAAAATATAATACATTGCGGAAGCATCTAACCAGCAAAAAAACTGGGGGTTACCGCCACGCTTAGGTATCTCTCCTATACCCAAACGCTAAGGCTAAACTTACAACATCGAATAACCACATCAATATTCCAACTTAATACATATGGAAATAATTCTTCCAGGGTGTCTATTCTAGGATAGAGTAGTCTTCAACCTCGACTCCCATCCTATTCTGAGCTCATCGGCCACAGGGGCCCACGCTAGACTGCATCTAATAAAGGACATAATGAAGTGTAGTTAGCACGACGGCTAAGTAAGGAAATCCATTGTCACTTAAAAGTAGACAAAGGTTTGAAAACATAACAATTTGAAAGCTTTATAAAGTTTTTCCCTTGATTTGAAAATCCACCTGCAACCAAATGATTCGTAGATAGCATAATAGTGTATATACGTTAAATCATGTAAAGTTTTTCTCATAGAAGAGATATTCATTTCCTCATTATTGTTTCAAATAAAATATGTGCCAATAATCACAACTTCCACATGTATGCACCATATCATACTCATAATCATACTCATACTCATACTCATCCTCATAGTCATAATTATCATCATAATCATATAAGCATTTAAATAGAAATAACCAGTTTTTACCATAATGAAGTTAAAGATATTCCAATTCACACCATAATTTCCTTCTCATTTCCATCATCTCACCACAACCTAGTTATTCCAACTAGGGGAAGCAGATCTAGGACCTTTAGTGTGCACACCCCTTGTCGGGATTCCAAGCCCGCAGGTTAGTCACTAGCTCTAGTAACCCTGGATATGTTTCTACAAGGTTACTCAAGTGGTTAACACCAATCATTTTGGGGCCCAATGTTTGTAATTCCATTATGAATGTTAAAAAGGAATATCCTCCAACTTCACACCGTGATTTCATTTTGTCTCATTCTTTACTTTCTCGCTTTATGCATTTTGAACAATATAGGTCTACCTTTGTATATATATATATATAAGGTTGTAAACACATATACATGTCTACTACATATATTCATCACAACATAATCGTATACTAGTTACCTCATATAATCATCCACATATCTACATATATTCATCATATACCACAATCACACCAATCTTTCATCTACTAAAATCTTTATATCCATACTTTATCAAGAAATTCATGAATATCATGGTGGAAAAAGGTTTTGGTGGACATAAAGATTACCTTATCTTCTTGAAAATGTTACTAACTTCCTCTAGACGCTCACTCTTCCACTTCCTTTGGTTCTTCACCGTAAGTTTTCATAAACATTTTCACTTGCCCAAAGGCTTTTCAAACGTAGTTCAAGTACGAGCAAAATTTGGAAGAAAACAAAGTTGAGAAAATACTGAACACAAGCTGGTCACTCATCGGATACTTATATATTTCTACTAACACTACATATATCCATTCCCAATACTTATTCCTTATCATGAATCTCAGTTCCTCTTACAATCCAATCATCATCGGTGATCCATAATCATGGTTCCACCATTAATTAATAATAGATAGTTGTCCTTGTCACTATCGTCATCAACAACTTTCACTATCATCAACACCATTATAACTTAAGGAAATCACACATCTATAAACAACACTTAGTCACCCATAATCCAACAATGAACCTTAATCATTCTTAAGCATTAATTATTGTCATTAGTAACTACTAACCTTGTAATCCATCATCGACAACAAGTCAACAACATTATAACATCATTATCAAGTCATCGAAAGCATTAACACCATTATTAACCATAATCCATAATTATCCATTAATCTAAACCATTAATTCATAATCACCGATTCATAACTCATGTACCATAATTATAGCATTATATATCACCACCAATAATTATAATTCAACATCTTAGCTCAACAACATAATGACATCACCATTATCAATAACGTTATCCATCATTCCATCATCCTCATTTAATTCCATCATAATCCAATCTTTAATCATAATCCTTATAAGCTCATAATCTTCATAACTTTCCTTACTTAGTAATAAGAATAATAGTTCCTAATCACCATTATTAATAATCACCACCCTTAACCATAATTCATAATTGATTTCAAACCTTAAATCACTAAACCATAACTCATCATTAGACCACAATTTCTCACATTCAACAACTTACCCATCTATAATTAACATAAACCTTTAGTCATTAGTCCAACATTATCCTCATCACTAGGCTTCAACGTGAACCAAATCACCAATCTATATCATATTCTTAGCATCCTCTCATTACTCAATAATCACCATAATTAATCCTTAAGTACTCTTAATCATTACCTTAATCCGCCATCATTAATTAACAAAATTCATTAAACAACCCATGATACTCATTCATCCTGAATCTATAATCATTCTCATAACCTCTTAGGTTCATTACAACCCCATCATCTAAACATCAATAATAATAATCAAAGCTTATACAATTTGATCTTACTCCCGAACCTACTGGACTCCACTGGACGCGCGTCCAGGGCCGCGTCCAACACGTTCCGCCTATTCTGGACAGTAATTCAGCTTGGCGCAGTCCAAAAGATTGAGCCGGTAAAAATAGTTCCCGAACTCTTTTTCACTTGAAAGTTTTATGGTAGAACCCCAACTCATAGTACTTGATGTCCATAAAAAGTTTTGGTCACCTAGGTTCACGAATTAACACAGAAAATTCCATCTTTGCCCTTGGCAGTGTGCTGTCCGGAATTTTCTTCTCTCTGGACCAGTTTTGGAGAAAAATTCGAAAACCATACTTCCACTACTCCGATCATTATGAAATTTTATAGGCAGCTTCTAAACTTATGGAACTACCTCTCTAAAAAAAATTGGATCAAAATACCTTACCAATTTTTCCCTGAAATTCTCGGAAGTCACTGCCAGAGACTAGCTTAATTTCTTGTCAATATTTTCACAAGTATAAGCCTATATGGGCATAAATACAACATATACAAGCATATCCAAGCTATGAACATGTATACAAAAATATTCCCAAAGCTCCAAAACACCATGTTTCAACCAAATAATCAATTATCTAATTTCAAGTGACTAAACCAACTTAAGGGAATTCCTTACCTCCACCGGGTTACTAGTCCTCGTAGAAGACTCTTGGAGTTGATTTCCCCAATTTCACCTTAAAATCCTATGATTCCACCAACAACATATCACAACATACAAGAAATCTTAACTTAGATTCAAGCTCTAGGAAGGATTATAAAGCTTTCTACCGAATAAAATTGAAGTCTTACCGAACAAAGATGATCTTGATGTGGAAAACCCTAGTTGTTGAAGCTTGAACTCAAGAATGAAGATGAAATATTCTCTCTTGTTTTCCTCTTGGAAATTTCGAATTTTTGAGGGGAAAATGGATAAAATTGAAGACTTAAGCTAGTTATATCATCTCTAAAATGATATAATAATAATACATGGTGAAAATTAGTGACATGTGTCACTTTCTAGTGGTAAGTAGAATAAATATCTTAGCTTATACTGACCGGGATTGAAACAGATGAATTCTCGGTAGAAAATAATCTAAATCCAAAAATTTTCGAAACCAAAAATTTATTCCAGTCTAAAACTCAAAATTGGGCTAGGTTCGGTACACCGCGAAATTCTGCGATGCTACGCTCACAACAAATTTTCACCCTTATACTCCGTCCAATTTCAACTTAACTAAGCAGGAAGTTCATACTTAGTCCTAATATGCATAATCATCCATTTCCTAAGGAAATCCGAACTGAAAATTCGTCCTCAAAAATTTTACGGTTCTTGACCGGCACGAACGATCGCAACTTAATAACAACTATACTTCCTTATAAAAATTCCTTTGAAGCATCTGAAGATCATAACTTATGAATGTCAACGCCTTATGATAAAATAATAATGTTAGGAAAATACGGGGTATTACAGGCAAGGTGTTCGATAAAATGCCTCAACCGAATGAGGATTGAGAGTCTGAGTGTGACGCCACTCGGTATAAATACCGTGACTCCCTAGTTCAATCCCGAAACCCAATTCCAAGCTACCTACGATAATCAATCCTTTGGCTTAGCATAGGCATGCATCCCCTTCTTTTACCTTTTGTATTTTCTATCTCATTTTACCTTCAAAACCAACCATGAACAAAACCTCTCTCTTTGATTCTTGCAACTCTTACCTTTCAACCTCATAAATGGTAACATAAATTCGGTTCCCATTCACCATCCTTGAGAGACACAACACTCGGGGAGTCTTGACTCTTCGTTTTAACACCTTTCATTACCACATTCACCTCACCACATACTCACAACATCACACTTTGTGCTTAAATGTGATTTAAGTATATGATGCTTAGTGTAGAATTTTTTGTGGTATTAAAATTAACGTTTTGTTCAATCCATCTTAGAAACATGTTGCTATGGAGGAAGGATTGAGTCTCAATTTGGAATATCCCTTGAAATGAACTCTTTTGCACTTGTGAAAATGGATTATATTGTGTGCTTGCATGATAATTCTGTAACCCTCACTCATTCCAATAAGCTGCGAACCTACGTACCGGTCACGAACCGTAAACATTTTTAAAGCATGTGTTCGGTCCCGGTTGTCCTAGGAAGTGGGTCATTAGGCACCACACTATAATGCTTGAACTTACTAGGTAATTAAATTAGCCCGCAAGAGTGAAAACCCTTATATCGCAGTATTTCGCGATGTACCAAAAATTATTCAATTTTTCAAATTAATGACGGGATTATTTTTAGAATAATTTTGGTTTCAAAATTCTTCCTATTTAAATTATTTTCCACCGTAACTATATCTGTTTTAATCCCAAACAGTCTAACCGAAGATATTTTCCCTTACCCACCACAAAAATGTTACAAGTGTCACTATTTCTAGCCACATGTTTATATTAAAATATTATTGAGATGATCTAATTAGAAACTTGATCTCCAAGTTTCTTCGTCCTTAAACTGTTGCTATAAAAGGAGACTTCATCTCCAAATTTTCCCATTCTATTCCCATTTTGGCCGAAAAATATAGAGAGGAAAAGAGAGGAAAATTCTTCATCTTCTTCCTTGAGTTCAAGAAGCTTCATAGCTAATTTCTTCATCGAGATCATCATCTATTCGGAAAAATTCGATTTTTATTCGGTTAAAAGCTTTGTTTTCTTCCCTAGAACCTAGCTATAGGTTAAGATTTCTTAAAATTATTGTTATGGTGGTATGTTTTGCCTAGGGATTTTAGTGAAAGAATTGATTAAAGGAGAGGATTTAGCTATTGATGTTTAAAGGATTTGAAGGAAAATCTAGCCTCTCAAGTTTCTTATCAAGTGGCTAGAATCCCATTAAGTGTTGATGAGAGTTTTGGTCTTTAAGGGTAAGATTTCATGTTCACTAAAATTATATATTTTGCCCCAATATATATAAGTATATTTTGATGATATATGATATGATATGATATCAAAATTATATGTTTTACAAATTATGTGCATAATAATGTTCATGTGATCACAAGTGCATTGCATAATATGTGTATGATTCTCGAATTATCGAGAATGGATTTTTACGGGTCAAATCCGTGTGTTGTGTAAATGCTTGGCTTGGAATTTTAGTGTATGTACATTCCTATTAAGAATGGTATATTTTTGTGGAATATATTTATTGTGGAGAATTATTATGGATATTGGAAAATTATGTATTTTGAGATATTATTCATATAATGGAATTATTATGACTATATTGATAAAATTATATTTTGGAAATTATATGTACATATTTAGTCTTGGAGGATAAGAATACTTGCAGCCGGTGTGAGCCGGAATTCTCACAACTTACCATTGGAATGGTGGTTATTTTGAAAATAAATTGATTAGTTTTGATGCGGTTAAATCCCCCAATTTGTTTATGAGATGAGATATGAGATTAGCCTGTAGTGCCTTGAAAACTTTTGATTGGCTTTTGATACCTCTTGGTATTTAAATCCTCCTGGACAAATATGTTATTTTGGGAAAAGTATATCTCCACATATTATTTTTGAAAAGCATATTATGAGATAAATGATAAAAACCCAAGCCTATATTTTACGGGGTGAAATGGAACTTACTTAGCTTATGCTAATTTTGGGATATACACCCCTTCGTTTTTGTGTTAAAATGATTTTTGCAGGTGAACATGAATAGGATGGAAGTTGAGGTCGAGATCTACTCTATCCTAGACACCCTGGAAGTTTTAGCATTTTGAGAAATACCCAGTGGTATTAATTACTTCCTTATGCATTAAGTTGGACTTTGGATGTATTTTGATGTTGTAAGTTTAGCCTTAGCGCTTGGGTTTAGGAAAGATACCTAAGCGTGGCGGTAACACCCATTTTCTTCTGGTTAGATGTATAAGCTTCCGCAATATATTATTGGTGATTTTGTAATAAAATTAAGATGTGAAAATTGGGGTGTTCCAAGGTGGTATCAGAGCTTAAGGTTATAAGGTCTTGGAAATAGAGTTTGGTACGCTCTGTTACAAAGTGGTATTAAAGCTTAAGGTTATAAGATCTTGGAAATAGAGTTTGGTACGCTCTATTACAAAGTGGTATCAAAGCTTAAGGTTATAAGGTCTTGGAAATAGAGTTTGGTACGCTCTGCTACAAAGTGATATCAAAGTTGTTCGAACCTTTGAGAGCTTAGGCTATGAGATGTTGGAAATAAGAAAGTATTAGAGCCTAAGTTGTTAATTTTAGGGATAGGAATTGAGTGGTGGTCTATCTTGAACCTTAGATGATAAGACGGAAGTTTCGGGGACGAAACTATTCTTAAGGAGGGTAGACTGTAACCCCTCACTCATTCCAATAAGCTGCGAACCTACGTACCGGTCACGAACCGTAAAAATTTTTAAAGCATGTGTTCGGTCCCGGCTGTCCTAGGAAGTGGGTCATTAGGCACTACACTATTAAGCTTGAACTTCCTACGTAATTAAATTAGCCCGCAAGAGTGAAAATTTATTTCGACCCTTGTATCGCAGTATTTCGGAATGTACTAAATATTATCCGATTTTTCAAATTAATGACGGGATTATTTTCAGAATAATTTTGGTTTCAAAATTCTTCCTAATTAAATTATTTTCCACCGTAACTATATCTGTTTTAATCCCGAACAGTCTAACCGAAGATATTTTCCCTTACCCACCACAAAAATGTGACAAGTGTCACTATTTCTAGCCACATGTTTATATTAAAATATTATTGAGATGATCTAAATAGAAACTTGATCTCCAAGTTTCTTCATCCTTAAAGTGTTGCTATAAAAGGAGACTTGATCTCCAAGTTTTCCCATTCTATTCCCATTTTGGCCGAAAAATATAGAGAGGAAAAGAGAGGAAAATTCTTCATCTTCTTCCTTGAGTTCAAGAAGCTTCATAGCTAATTTCTTCATCAAGATCATCATCTATTAGGTAAAATTCCATTTTTATTCGGTTAAAAGCTTTGTTTTCTTCCCTAGAATCTAGCTATAGGTTAAGATTTCTTAAAATTATTGTTATGGTGGTATGTTTTGCCTAGGGATTTTGGTGAAAAAATTGAGTAAAGCAGAGGATTTAGCTATTGATGTTTAAAGGATTTGAAGGAAAATCTAGCCTCTCAAGTTTCTTATCAAGTGTCTAGAATCCCATTAAGTGTTGATGAGAGTTTTGGTCTTCATGGGTAAGATTTCATGTTTTCACTAAAATTATATATTTTGCCCCAATATATATAAGTATATTTTGATGATATATGATATAATATGATATCAAAATTATATGTTTTACAAATTATGTGCATAATAATGTTCATGTGATCACAAGTGCATTGCATAATATGTGTATGATTCTCGAATTATCGAGAATGGATTTTTACGGGTCAAATCCGTGTGTTGTGTAAATGCTTGGCTTGGAATTTTAGTGTATGTACATTCCTATTAAGAATGGTATATTTTTGTGGAATATATTTATTGTGGAGAATTATTATGGATATTGGAAAATTATGTATTTTGAGATATTATCCATATAATGGAATTATTATGACTATATTGATAAAATTATATTTTGGAAATTATATGTACATATTTAGTCTTGGAGGATAAGAATACTTGCAGCCGGTGTGAGCCGGAATTCTCACAACTTACCATTGGAATGGTGGTTATTTTGAAAATAAATTGATTAGTATTGGTGCGGTTAAACTCTCCAATTTGTTTATGAGATGAGATATGAGATTGGCCTGTAGTAAAACTTTTGATTGGCTTTTGATGCCTCTTGGTATTTAAATCCTCCTGGACAAATATGTTATTTTGGGAAAAGTATATCTCCACATATTATTTTTGAAAAGCATATTATGAGATAAATGATAAAAACCCAAGCCTAGATTTTACGGGGTGAAATGGAACTTACTTAGCTTATGCTAATTTTGGGATATACACCCCTTCGTTTTTGTGTTAAAATGATTTTTGCAGGTGAACATGAATAGGATGGAAGTTGAGGTCAAGATCTACTCTATCCTAGAATAGACACCCTGGAAGTTTTAGCATTTTGAGAAATACCCGGTGGTATTAATTACTTCCTTATGTATTAAGTTGGACTTTGGATGTATTTTGATGTTGTAAGTTTAGCCTTAGCGCTTCGGTATAGGAAAGATACCTAAGCATGGCGGTAACATCCATTTTCTGCTGCTCAGATATATAAGCTTCCGCAATATATTATTGGTGATTTTGTAATAAAATTAAGATGTGAAAATTGGGGTGTTACAAATTCACCCTCTATTTTGTTTGGACCATAGTCAATGATCCCTCGAAGTGGGAGTGTGCACTTGCCAATGCTAGAAAGATAACATGCTAAGCCCGGAAATGAACAAAGATTTTTGGTTGACATAGGGCAAAAGTGAGCTTTTTATTTTATTGAAGGTGGTTTGAGGGTTGTGAAGGAGAAGTTTGCTATCGTATATACAAAAGAGCCCAATGAGGCCACCTTGTGTGAAAACAAATATATATATAGATGAAGAAAAAAGTCGTCTTGCTAAGACATTGGGGCAACCTTTGCACCGTCTTCAAAAAAGCGTAGAGCTCTATGTGAAGTCGGTTGTCCCAATACGAGGTTTTGAGAAGACGAGAAAACAAAAGAGAGCCCTTCCGCCAAGATTCGGGCACCCATTGCACCGTCTTCGAAAAAGCATGGAGATCCATGTGAAGTCGGGTCGCCCGATGATGTTATCTTGGGGAATGAGAAAATGAGAGGTCTATCCCGTTAGGACCAGGCACCCATTGCACCGACTCTCGAAAAAGCATGGAGCTCCATGTGAGATCGGGTCGCCCGGCGGATGGTCCTAGGGGATAGGAGAAGCCCATGTTAACCATTAACATTACTTACCTAGGCAAGGGCTTGAGGTTATAAGGTTGGACAATTAGCATTGACTTGTGCACCCCACTAGTTGGCTCGGCTAGTGGCCCTTTCAAAATATTTGGTGAATTCCCTTTTGGTATGCATGCTTGAAAAGTGTGAAAGAGAGGTGACTATAAGAGATTTACTTTACCTTAAGGAGGGTGTCAATTCTTGGGAAGTGTGAAAGAGAGGTCACTATTGAGACTTTATGGTTCGTTTATAGGCACATTTTCCTTGATAGAATAAAGGAAGCCCTAATTTCAATGTTGTACATTGTTCCTCCATCTAGCTCATATGCATATCCAAGCATTGTGATATCTTTTGCACTCATGTTTTGCTTGTTTAAGGATAGCTTGCTTGATGACAAGCAAGGTCTAAAGTGTGGAAAGTTTGATAAGTGCAAAAGATACCACATTTATAAGGTTATTCTTGGATCATTTAGTGTATAAGTCATAGCTTTTATGAGTGATTTAGTCCTAACTTGCTTTAGAATGCTTTATATTGTCTTAGTACCCCATTCCACACACCATGAATTGTTTTGTAGGTAAAAAAGTGCCTAAAGAAGGAAAATGGTGATACTTCGGAGAAGAATTCACAAGTCGAAGTTGGAGGACGAAATAGGCCTTGGACGCCCCCATGGACGCGCGTCCAAGGTGCCGCCCAAAGTTTATCTCTCTGAAGTTTCAAAGCAAAACAGAATCCTGCCTTGGACACGCCCATGGACGCGCGTCCAAGGTGGCGTCCAGACTTGAACGCGCCCATGGACGCGCGTCCAGGATGGCGTCCAACCTTGGACGCGCCCATGGACGCGCATCCAAGGTGGCGTCCAAAACTTATCGCTCTGAAGTTTCAAAGCAGAACAGCAGCACGCTTTGGACGCGCGTCCAACCTGGCGTCCATCGCGGAATTATTGGCGGTTATTCAATGTTTAAAAGGATGAAGGAGCCAATTTTCAGAGGAGATCTCAGTTTTCATCCACCATTCTACACCATAGATTTTCTCTCTCTAGGATTAGCCTAGAGAAAACTCTCCCAATTCACTCCACATTGCAATTCATAGGCTTAGATTAGAATTAGAGAAGAATTCCATTGTTGCAAGATTGTTATCAACATTCAAGTTTAAGTTCAAAGTTTAATTTCAAGCTAAGTCTTCATGTTAATTTCTTGTCATTACTTTTGCCTTTTGCTATTTCAATTTCAAGTACGATTAGATAGTTCTTTGTGGATTTGGATTGAGCAATTTTGTTTGGATTTACTTGAGCTTTGAATTGATCAATTAGGTTTTGCAATTGCTTGATTGATGAGTTGATTGTGGATTGGGATGTATGCCTTGACTCTATGCCAACTAGGATCCGGTTGCATAAGAAGACTAGGATTGGAATGCTCACTTACGAGAGTAGGGAGTGTACCAAGCCCTCACCTTTCCCATTTCCTTCTCACCTTTGAGAAAAGGGAGATTGGAAGTATGGAGTGGGGTGATTGTCTTGTCTTTACTCTATGCCAATTAGGATCCGATTGCACTAGAGGAGTAGGATAAGAATACTCACTTACGAGAGTAAGGAGTAGACCTAGCCCTCACCATCCACGTTTCCTTCTCACCTTTGAGAAAAGGGAGATTGGAAAGCAATTAGCACACCACATGTTTGATAATTTGCCTCACCTAGCCTAGTTGCCATGACAATGGGACTATGGACTAGGTGATAGGCCAATGACCACGAGAGTGGCGTTGGCATAGTTGTTGATGTTGTGTGTATATGTGGTGAGGTGAATGTAGGTGGTATGGAATGTGTTAAAACGAAGAGTCAAGACTCCCCGAGTGTCGTGTCTCTCAAGGATGACAAATTGAAGCGAATTGGTGTTGGCATTTAGGAGGTTAAGAGGTAAGAGTTGCAAGAACTAGCTAAAAACACTTGGGTCATAGATTTGGGGTTGTAAGGATGTATTTAAAGGGAAAAAAGGGTTAAAAGAACAAGGGGGTGTGTGACTTAGTTAGTCCAAATGATTGATTATCCAAAGGGAATGTGGAAATGAGTTTCGGGAACGAACTCGGGAGTCACGGTATCAATACCAAGTGACGTCACACTTGGACTCTCAATCCTCATTCGGTTGAGTCATTTTATCGAACACCTTGCCTACCACTCCTCTCGGACATCTTCCTTTCGGAATAAGGGCGGAGATGTGGGTGAGTTGGACTCGTGAGTGGCCGCTGTTGCGCAGACACTCACTTCCCTAGAGTCTACTATCTATCCCGGTCGGTAATAGAAGCAAAGCATGAATAACTTCAATCACACAAGACTAAACCCACTTCATTTTCACAAGCATATGACAAAATTCAAGCATCAATCAATAGATCTAACATGGGGCACACACACCCCTCACTAATCTACTCAAGCATCATCAAATTAAAGATTAACAAAGCAAAATAAAATAAAGCAATAGATTAAAGTTGCAATCTTTAAGGAATAAAAGTTTTAGCAATATACCCAGAGATCTATGGATCTACTTCATCTTCCTTTCATCCTTCATCTTGCTTCTTCAATCTATGGAAAATCTACCTATCTAATCTACTCTAATTCTTCAATCTATGGAAAATCTACCTATCTAATCTACTCTAAAGAAAAGAAAAAGGATTTCCCCCATAAGGGGAGAAAATCTAAAGAAAAGAAAAAGGATTTCCCCCATAAGGGGAGAAAACCCTAAGAAAACTGATCTAAAGGAAAGTTGGGGGCTGGGAATTGTTGCTGAAAAACCTATCAAGGCCATATATATACCCTCCGAAATTTCACCCTAGAAATTTCCGCGCTGTGTCGCGTCCACGCGCGTCACACGCATGTGAGCGTGCATGGGAGCATTCCAGTATGCTCCCACGCGTGTCACCACGCGTGTGAGCGTGCGTGGCAAAGTCTGCTTCTGTTGTCTTCTTCAAAGCTGTAGCCCTCGACGATACGGTTCCATAGCCACCTTCCTCGCCTCATTTGGACATTCCTAGCTCCGGTTACGTCCGTTTTACTAAAGTGTCGCCGGAATGCCCTGCGAAATTTAAGATTTGTGCAAATTATATTGAAACACACATGATTAGTCCCTAGACCTATATGCAATGAAATTACCCTATCTTAGCATGTTGTTAGGCCTAATGGACATCTAACATAGCATATTTCACACCTAAATGACCCCTAAAACACGACTACTTTTGGCACTTATCAAAGTTTCCACACTTTAACTTTGCTTGTCCTCAAGCAATTCACAATTAAACGCTAATCATTTAAATGCCAAAAATAACTATGTTACGTAATCAATTAACCGGTCTATTAACTCTAGGCTGTAGCCAACGGAGTGGGTGAAATAACGCACATTATCTACACAGAATGGTAACCATATGCCATACACTCTAAGAATATACAAACGAAGCAAAACCCCTATGGTCTCATTTGGACAATGCAACACACACACCCTTCATACAACCAAGCATGCAATCCAAGTTTGATTCACCTTAGATTTTACAAAGGCCTTTAAGCCGAGCCCCCTAGTGGGAACGATGTGCACACCTCAACCAATACTTTTCAACTAAACGCTAAAGCCCAACGCTTAAAATAAGTGAGGGTAGGGACATGGACCGCTCATCGACATGGCTTGGGCGATCTCTCTTTCTTCTCAACCCCCTCGGATCTCATTCTCGGGCGACCCGACTTCACATGGAGCTCCATGCTTTTTCGAAGGTCAGTGAAATGGGTGCCCGAATCCAAGCGGGGCGGCTCACCTCCTCTCAATTTTCTCATCTCCTAGAATCTCTTTGGGACAATCGACTTCACGTGGATCTCCACGCTTGTTTGAAGACAATGCAATGGTTGCCCCATATCCTAGCAAGATGGCTATCCTCGGATCTTATCTCTAGGAGTGGCCAAACATTTTTCTTAAGCCTTTTTTTCAACTTTCACCATTTCAACCCCTCATGCCTTTTACTTGGGAATCGGGATTTACTCACATTTCTTACCAAAGGATCACCTTTTGCCCCATGCCCTACCAAGATTAGTTCAATTCCGGGCTTCGCTTTTATTTATCTTTCTAAAATTAAGGGGTGCACACTCCTACTTCGAGAGATCATTGACTCAGGTCTAAGCAAAATAAGAGGTGAATATCATACAAGCATACAAGAATTTAAAGCTCATTTGGTCTAAGCAATTGCTTGGTAAAGAAGGGGTACTTCCCATGGATATTCAAAGAGAAAAAATTTATTTTTGGCATATGATTAACATTCTCCCTAGATAATGTGAACAATGACACACTCTCCAAAGATCAAACACACCCATAAGACAAGACCAATAAATCAATCAAGCAAACAAGACAATATAAGCACAACATGCGTCCTTTCCACACTTTAAAACAAACATCGTCCTCGATGTTGCCATGAAGATCAAGTGGAACAAAGGAGCACGGTCATTCAAAATCAATCAAACCCTTTCCACACTTTAGAAGTGTTTTCGGGGGTGTAGGGTATCAACAACATAGCATTTTGTGGGTGCAAAATAGTATGTGTTTATCAAGTATGCAAGGAACACGTATAACAATTCAATTTTCACACTTTAGAATGGAAAAACGAGGCATGAAAAGGTAAAAGGGATAAGAGGTTTAAAACCAAGTAAGCATCCCTTCATTTCCACACTTTAAGCTTCTAACATCTCTTTTGGCTTCGTTCTCCAAGCTACATGAAACAATGTTAGCGCAAGAAGACAACTAATTGGCGTGCAATGGCCTGACAGAAGTTCTTTTATTCATAATGAAAACATAAATCCTAAAACAAAGTAAGTAACTAAAACAAAAGCAATAAGAAAGATATATAAATCAAGATAGGAGATGATTTTGGCACGGCCAGACCTTAGAGACTCATAAAAATTGGATGAAAAAGAGAATAATGCACAAAAACCTTGTCAGGACCTGTCCACACGGACTCACACGCGTGTAGGTCCACGTGGATCAGCACTGGAAAGGTTCCACGCCTGTCACCACGCGTGTGGGCAACATGGACAACAGTGCTGATCACTTTCTTCGTCTCCCAGATTTTGCCTTCCACATTTGATCCGTTTTAGCTCAATTCGTCATGGCTTAGCACCAAAATCACCTGCAGTGTTAGCTCAAACAAGGCTATTCTAAAAAGAAAAATTTCTAATAAACGAAGGAAAAGAAAAAGTAAACAAGAAATACAGTTCTAAAATCTAAGGATAACATTGGGATTGCCTCCCAAGTGCGCCATGGTTTAACGTCTCCTGGCCAGACATGGTGTGCTCTATCCTTCGAAGCACACCGATTTTGGGACCTTACCAAGCGTCCCATGTACCTTAGCTTCAAGGTATGCCCCAAGATGGGGAACATCCTTGAATTCCCACGCAAATAAAGGAAAAACAATATGCATGGTTGGAAGAATTTTTGCCTCAAACACCCTCCTTAATTCCTCTAGGATGGTGTGAACTTCCTTTTCCTCCTTATCTCTTCCACCCCAAAAGATCTTTTCATTTTTTGCATTGGGTTGATACCATATCTCCTCACTCCCATTTTCATTTTCGAATGTAGTCAAGTCACTCCACTCAACTTTCTCCATAAGATCAAACATGAAAATCTCTCCGGATTCCACCATCTCTTCCTCACACTCCTTCTCCTCATATCCCCACTCTATTTGACAAGAAGACTCACCCTCATCCTCACACGAATAAAATGAAGCATCATCCCCCTCACTCATCAACTCATTTTCACCCAAGTCAAAGGATTCATCTTCCAAAAATTTAAAACAATCAAATTCATCTTTAAACAAAATAGAATAGTTACAATTATCAATCAATATATCACAATTTTCTACGGAATCATCCTCCCGAAATTTAAAGCAATCATAATCACATGTAATGGAAATATTAATGCGAAGGGAGTCATCCACACGAGTTTCAAAAGCAGTTTCAAAAAGAGCACAAGGATTTTCAAGCATATTAGCACAAGAAGGATTAAGACTTTTACCACATGTCGGCTCTTCATCTTCCCACACTACTTCAATGTCTTCATCCTCACTCTCCATCTCTACCTCCTTTGGATTTTCCAATTCAAAAACTGGGACTTCTTCAAGTACCGGGGCATAACAATCCAATTTCTCTTCAACACTCACCTCTTTGCTAGTATTTTGTTCTTTTTCAATCTCTTGTACAATCCTTGGATTGGCTTCCAAAATCGGGATATCATCTATGGATAGCATCTTCGTTTCAACCTCTTCTAATGGAAGTCCTTCATCCCGGAGGGTAGCAAGATAGTCTTTCAATTCGCTCTTGATTTCGGCTTTTAAATTAGCTGTATCCTCCTTGGCCATCCTCGTGAATACTTCTATTTTTTCTTTTAGAAACTCAATTTCGTCCTTGGCCGGTGGGATATAATCGCAAGGATTGAGTGGGGTAAAATATGGATTAGAATGTGGTGTTTCAAAGAAATGGGTAGTATTGTTTTCTCCATTAAATGGTGATGGAGGTGGGTAGTGGGTGTTTGGGTGGGAATTGGGGAATAAATTTGACTCGGGAGTACGGCTTGGGTCGATTTGTTTCATCATTTGTACAAGCTTACTCTCTATATTTTGGGATATTTCTTTACACCTTAACGAGTCATTTTGATAAATGGCGTATTGTGGAGGGAGTTCTTTTTTATAAGGTGGGATTGGGTGTGTATAAGGTGGTGGGTGATGGTTATGTATATAAGATGGATAAGAACTTGGAGGTGGTAAGTAGTGGTGTGGAAATGGGTAAGGATTTGGTGGTGGGTAGTGATATGTTGGTGGAGGGTAAACATAGGTAGAATGGGGGTAATAAGGATATGGTTGGGGTAGAGTGTAGTTCAATGGATTTCCCTAATGGTGTGGGTAACCATGGGGATGCATATAAGCACACATTGGCAAGCTTTCAAATGAATTTCAACAAAACTTTCCTGCACAAAGCTTAGCCAACAACAATCTTTGCAACTAAAAGTAGTTGCCAGTGAGCAATAAAATATTCAAAGCAAATAAACTCACTTTTTCAATAAAGTAACCAAAAATAAGAAAATAAAACAAACAAAAAGAAAAAGCAATTCAAAAACTCTTAAAAATCAACTTCAAAAATGTCAACACAATTCAAAACCGTTTGCCATCCCCGGCAACGGCGCCATTTTGATGCTGTGTGTATATGTGGTGAGGTGAATGTAGGTGGTATGGAATGTGTTAAAACGAAGAGTCAAGACTCCCCGAGTGTCGTGTCTCTCAAGGATGACAAATTGAAGCGAATTGGTGTTGGCATTTAGGAGGTTAAGAGGTAAGAGTTGCAAGAACTAGCTAAGAACACTTGGGTCATAGATTTGGGGGTTGTAAGGATGTATTTAAAGGGAAAAAAGGGTTAAAAGAACAATGGGGTGTGTGACTTAGTTAGTCCAAATGATTGATTATCAAAAGGTAATGTGGAAATGAGTTTCGGGATGAACTCGGGAGTCACGGTATCAATACCAAGTGACATCACACTTGGACTCTCAGTCCTCATTCGATTGAGGCATTTTATCGAACACCTTGCCTACCACTCCTCTCGGACCTCTTCCTTTCGGAATAAGGGCGGAGATGTGGGTGAGTTGGACTCGTGAGTGGCCGCTATCGCGCACACACTCACTTCCCTAGAGACTACTATCTATCCCGGTCGGAAATAGAAGCAAAGCATGAATAACTTCAACCACACAAGACTAAACCCACTTCATTTTCACAAGCATATGACAAAATTCAAGCATCAATCAATAGATCTAACATGGGGCACACACACCCCTCACTAATCTACTCAAGAATCATCAAATTAAAGATCAACAAAGGAAAATAAAACAAAGCAATAGATTAAAGTTGCAATCTTTAAGGAATAAAAGTTTTAGCAATATACCCAGAGATTTATGGATCTACTTCATCTTCCTTTCATCCTTCATCTTGTTTCTTCAATCTATGGAAAATCTACCTATCTAATCTACTCTAAAGAAAAGAAAAAGGATTTCCCCCATAAGGGGAGAAAACCCTAAGAAAACTGATCTAAAGGAAAGTTGGGGGCTGGGAATTGTTGCTGAAAAATCTATCAAGGCCATATATATAGCCTCCGAAATTTCGCCCTAGAAATTTCCGCGCTGTGTCGCGTCCACACGCGTCACACGCGTGTGAGCGTGCGTGGGAGCATTCCAGTACGCTCCCACGCGTGTCACCACGCGTGTGAGCGTGCGTGGCAAAGTCTGCTTCTGTTGTCTTCTTTAAAGTTGTAGCCATCGACGATATGGTTCCATAGGCACCTGCCTCACCTCATTTGGACATTCCGAGCTCCGGTTACGTCCGTTTTACTAAAGTGTCGCCGGAATGCCCTGCGAAATTTAAGATTTGTGCAAATTATATTGAAACACACATGATTAGTCCCTAGACCTATATGCAATGAAATTACCCTATCTTAGCATGTTGTTAGGCCTAATGGACATCTAACATAGCATATTTCACACCTAAATGACCCCTAAAACACGGCTACTTTTGGCACTTATCAGTTGCCTTGCCTCATCTTCATTATTCAAGTATTGCTAACCTAGTACCATAGACAATTGAGAGTATCTATATGAGTTGCTAGGTCCAAATCCTCTTTTCCAATTGATTGTTTCCTATGTTTGTTCCTTATTTTCATTTTGTTTCATGCACATCCCTTACTATGTTTGGGTTAGTTTTTAAACACTAAACACTCTTGTGCTTAATCCCCTTACCGCTCAAATTCCCTCCTTGCCATCCTTTGAGAACGATACACTACTACGAAAATACCTTTTAACGTCGGTTATTTTCGACATACGACGTCGGTTTTTTTTTGATGTAGTTCCAGCAGACGTTATAAATAAATTATACGACGTCGGTTTTAAAAAACCGACGTCGTATATATTTTTAATTTTTTAAATAAGTACATACGACGTCGGTTTTTTCAAAAAACCGACGTCATATGTTTTTTTTTTTAAAACTAGAGATACGGTGTCGGTTTTTTTTTTAAAAACCGATGCCATATCTCATTTAATTTTTTTTTTAAAATAGAGATACAGCGTCGGTTCTTATCAAAAAACCGACGCATATCTTGTTTTATTTTTTTTAATTAAAAATGTGCGCCGAATTAAAGACAAAAGCCACCATCTGTGTGGATATCAAGAATCCTCTAAATATCCACACAGTTGAGTTTAACATCTGTAAAGTTCAAATAAAAGAATTTTAGGATCCTCAAAAGAATGTATATCTCCAAATTCAAAGTAAAGCAAAAAGTGGAAATCAATATGCATAGACCAAATACTCAATTTGAAATAAGAATTTACCAGATCCACCATCTCATGCAGATAAATTCTAAATGGCGACTGCATTTTCTGAAAATTCATATATTAATTTACTGCAAATTCTTTGTCTTTCCTTCCATTTAAATCCCAATTCATTTTCGGATCCATCACACATTAAAATCATTTTCATGCTTCATCTATGTCGCCGTTCACACACACATTCAGCATAAAAAATTCAACCTGAAGATCATCATGCTTCATTGAGAGATCCATAGCACGTTTGAGACGCTGGTTCCGAGCATCGATAACTTCTTGAGGTAGCCGTTCCAAAGCCTCCTTGATGTCCAAATGCTCCTTCGGATAAAACAAATCATCGTATCTCAAACCTAATTTCAATTCAGATAAGGAACACTTAATGATAATGGACAGAAAAAGTGAGCAGAGCAGAGCAAGAGAAGAGTGTAAACATGTGCGGTGAAAACTTGATAGTGACGAGACCAGCACAACTTCCTTGCTCGATCACTTTCCTCCCCAAGATCGTCTCTACTGTGAATCCATTTAAGTTCCAATCATCATATCCATTCAAGTTCCCATCATCATCGGAAAACAGGCTTCGCTGATCGGAAGTAATGGCACTCTCGCCGTTCCGGCGGCGCAAACCACACGGTTCTCCCACTGTTCTACATAGAATCTCCCACTGTTCTACATAGAACCGACGTCGTATGTCTTTAATTTTCTTTATAAAAAAATATTTAAAACATACGACGTCGGTTTTTGCCATAAACCTACGTCGTAAATAATATATATTATTTTTGCTTTATTTTATTGACAGATAACGTCGGTTAGTCAAAAACCGACGTAGTATCCTTTTTTTGTAGTAGTGATACTCGAAAACTTCTTCCCGTTTTAATACCTACTTCTTTCCATCCACCGCGAAAAACTACTCCATCAGTGGTGATGGAGCTCTCCATGAGTAGTGGTAATCACCATATTCTCTATCATCATATTGAGCTCTTGATATTTGCCTTCGTGGTGGATCATCATACTCATATGCCTCATCATCATTCTTCATGTTGACCATGTCTTGCCTTAGCTCACCAATCATATAACACCCCCATTTTCATAACTAAAATATTTTATTAAAACAAGATTTATTTAATTAAAAACCACCTTTAATTGCGGAAGCCCAAAAAAAACAAAACGATAGAAAATAGGGATGTTACCGCCACGTTTAGATAAATCTTATATCTAAACGCACATGCTAAAACCACTATAATTATAACCCCATCTCTAAATACATTATAATAAATCAAGTACTAAAAATTCTATAACAAGTTCTAAAATTCCTTAACAGTTAAAAGAAAATCCAATACATTTTATCTAATAAAACGAGTCGCTCTCATGCTCAATGCTCCAAATTGTCATGCAATCATCACCTGCAAAATTAACTAAAGGGGAAACAAAGTCAGCACGACGGCTGGTAAGACTTACTCCACCCCGTAAAACATTTTGCACATAACACATAGGAGCATGTAATTTGAACATAATACCACATTAACCCCTTAAAATATTTCACACATATAAATAAATTTTATTTTTATTTAAACAAGCATGATATGAAACCAATCATGCTAAGTATGCAAACACACCATCATATAGTTATGCATACCACAACAAAAAGATCTTACACATATGTATATAATAGATATACACATATTGGAGAGGCCAACAAATAGGGTATATCCTAAACATAATCCAAGAGAAATATTAAGTCACTATCTTCTTAGAATTTCCCAAGTAAAAATTTCCTCAAGATCTTCCACATTATCATCAATACTCAACCTTAACTCATAAAATATCCACCAATGATGATATTTAATTCCTCAAAATAATCACCATAAGAGAATTTCCCAAAACATTGAAAATAATCATTAAAGAAAGAATTCCCAAAGAGAATATTCCAATCTCTCAAATTAACCGCCAATTCGAAGAGAAAATCTCAATCTTTCAATTAGTCTCTTCCCACGAGAGAATCTTACAAAAATACATTGTAGAATGTCTTAAAACCATCAACACTTGATATATATATATCGTCAAGGAGAAATGGGTACCAAATGAAAGATTTTCAAGTTCTGAAAAATAAATGCTCATAAGCAGGGAGTTTTCTCGGCTCCCTAGTGAGTCAGCTTTCAAGTCACTGCTCACTCCTCAAAATAACAGGGAAGTTATTAAACCCCCTAGTGAGTCAGCTTTTACATCACTGCTCACTCCTCAAGATAAAAATATCAAATAGCACCATTCCCCATGACAAAACAAATAGATCTTTAACCCTCAAAGTTCACATCTTATATTAAAAAAAAAAAACCTTATACCAAAATAACTTTCAAACCTATATCTATAACCTTTGAACCAATTAACTCGCTTAACAAAATATTTACACCAAATACAATATACAAATATTTTATACCTAATTATTAGGTAAACCATATATTAATTATGATTTCACGCTTACAGATTCTATAATCTTCCCATTATTATTCGAATTCAGTTATACCCTAACATCAAATCATGAATTACTATGTGCCTTTGTAATTTACACGGCGGCCAAGGGACATACGCAACTCTTTAGTACAGAACATGAATTCACCATTATATACATATATAATATATAAC
Organism: Ipomoea triloba; assembly: GCF_003576645.1. Lineage (NCBI taxonomy): Eukaryota > Viridiplantae > Streptophyta > Magnoliopsida > Solanales > Convolvulaceae > Ipomoea > Ipomoea triloba. The sequence continues at coordinate 16,506,653 of NC_044928.1, forward strand.
ATGTGAATACAACAATTATATACAAAATTCAGAACACATAAACTCATGTAGTTACGCTAGCACATAAGCAATTACAAAAATCATTTTTATTTTGGGGTAAAAGAATATTTAGTGAACATAAATCTTACCTGGATTCCAAAATCAATAAAAACCCTTGAATTCCTACGGTGAACAAAGGAGAGAACTTGATGAAGATAGGGGAAGAAGACCAATCGATAATTGAATCGGTGATAAAGGGGACTAAGTGTATATTTTCCTTATTCGGCTGATGATGAAGGATGAAAATATGGTAAAAATTTTACGGTGACGACTGATGAATTTGAGATGGCTTACGGTAGGGAAATTCTATATATATATAGTTAGGGTTTTTTTTTTCTTTGGTGTGCGTGTGTTCATTAACCCACAAATATATTAGCTTAGTTTTATATATATAATATACTATAGCAGTACTATATATGTGTACATATCTATAAGAATATATATTAGTTTAATAAGAAATTAGTTATTATCCTATGTTTAGAAATAAAGGAGAGCCATAAAATAATAATAATAATAATAAACTAGTCTCAAATGATTTTGTGTCACATAATATAATTTAATAATAGGTTAGTATAATTTTGGATCATATGATAAAAAAAAACTGGGGTATCACAAATCATTCTTGCCATCTTGTCCTCAAAACTTTCCTTAGGAGCTTCATCCCTTAGTGGTGGCCTTCTTGGTTGATATTATGCTCTATAATCCTCATCATCTTCATAACGATAGGGGTTAGAAAGTTGAACATTGTATTCTTCTTGTGAAGATCCATATGTCCTTGAGTAGGGTGGTTCATAGTCCTCATAATCTCTATAACCATAGGGGTTAGAAACTTGAGCATTATAGCCTCCCCTTGGTTGCCTATATCCTCCTTGGTCCTCATGGTAATCCTCTTGTTGATATCTTGCTTGAGAATAGGGTGGTTCATAGTCCTCATAATCCCTATAACCATAGGGGTTAGAAACTTGAGCATTATAGTCTCCCCTTGGTTGCCTATATCCTCCTTGGTCCTCATGGTAATCCTCTTGTTGATATCTTTCTTGAGAATACATAATAGAGGATCAACCTATCAACACAAAGACAAGAGAGTGCTTTGCAACTAGAAGTAGTTGTAAGTGAGAGTAGTAGCAATTTGAAATGACAAAAAGATTAAAACGTAAACAAAGTAAATTGCAAAAATAGAAAGTAAATGGGGGGGGGGGGGGGGTTAGACTCTCTAACTTGAACACTTGCTCATGTTAATCCAAAGGCACTTACTACTCAAAAACCGATGCCATCCCCGGCAACGGCGCCATTTGATGAGGTAGTTTTTCGCGGTGGATGGAAAGAAGTAGGTGTTAAAACAGGAAGAAGTTCCCGAGTATCGTTCTCAAAGGATGGCAAGGAGGGAATTGGCAAGCAAGCGGATTAATCACAAGAGCTAAAAGTGTTTGAAAGCTAGTCCAAGGCAATAGTTTGTGTGAATCATGCTAAAAACAAAACAAGCGATGCAAAAGAATATGAAACAATTAAAGGGAAAGGGGATTCGAATCAACTCGTCAAGCATGTTTACCCTTGATTTCCTATGGTCATAGGACGTAGCAACGCTTGTTAGACAAGATTGAGGCAAGCTCACTAATGCCAAAGCCACTCCGTGGACAATGGCCTCTCTACCATGCCTTAGCCTTATTCTCATAAGAGCTAGGCTAGAAGAGGCAATTCATCAAACACTTGGTGTGCCTCTTGCCTTCCAATCTCCCTTTTCTCAAAGGTGAGAAGGAAACGTGGATGGTGAGGGATAGGTCTACTCCCTACTCTCGTAAGTGAGTATTCCTATCCTACTCCTCTAGTGCAACCGGATCCTAATTGGCATAGAGTCAAGACAATCACCCCACTCCACACTTCCAATCTCCCTTTTCTCAAAGGTGAGAAGGAAATGGGAATGGTGAGGGCTTGGTACACTCCCTACTCTCGTAAGTGAGCATTCCAATCCTAGTCCTCTTATGCAACCGGATCCTAGTTGGCATAGAGTCAAGTCATACATCCCAATCCACAATCAAACATCAAACAAGCATCATCCAACCCTAGGTTTGAGAAATTAAGAACTCAAGGGAGATTATGCAAGACTAATTGATTCAAATCCTCAAAAAGATCTAGCTACTCATATCTAGAATTGAAATCACAAAGCAATAGATCAAATCAACAATTAAGAATTGAAATACAAGAATAGAAAATGAAACTTAGCTTGAAATTGAAGTAAAATCCTTGAGTAAACTTGATCAATGCAATCTTCAAAAGTAAATTCCTTTCCAAATTTAACTATGTAACATGAATTTGGATTGCAATTGAGCTATGGAATGGAGAGAATTGAGAGCTAAAACCTAGAGAGAGAACTATTCTAAAGTGGAGTGATGATCCTATTCTAAGAAGTGTTAAGATCCTCTGAAAAATGGCTCATTCATCCCTTTTAAACAAGTGCATAATCGCCCAAAATTCTGCGATGGACGCCAACTTGGACGCGCGTCCATCGCGCGTCCAAGGCGTGATCCTTTTCTGCTTCGAAAACTTTAGAGGGCTTGGTCATTGGACGCCAGCCTGGACGCGCGTCTAAGGCGGGTCAAAAGCAGGCGTCTGTTCTGCTTTCTGAACTTCAGAGAGTTGATCATTGGACGCCAGCCTGGACGCGCGTCCATGCCGCGTCCAAGGCATGCGTCTGCTCTGCTGCGGGAACTGTAACCCCTCACTCATTCTAATAAGCTGCGAACCTACGTACCGGTCACGAACCGTAAGGATCTTTAAAGTATGTGTTCGGTTCCGGTTGTCCTAGGAAGTGGATTATTAGGCACTATACTATTAAGCTTGAACTTCCTACGTGATTAAATTAGCCCGTAAGTGAAAATTTATTTCGACCCTTGTATCGCTATATTTCGCGATGTACCGAACATTATCCGATTTTTCAGATTAATGACGGGATTATTTTCAGAATAATTTTGGTTTCAAAATTCTTCCTATTTAAATTATTTCCCACCGAAATTATATCTGTTCGGACCACAACTGATAAGCTAGAAGAATTTTATTTTAGAAACCATAGGATTGTGACACTTGGCAACTAACTACACCACATGTTATTATTTAAATATTTTTGAAGATGATCTTAATGGAAACTTGATCTCCAAGTTTCTTCCTCCTTATCTTATAAAAAGCAATGTATAAGCTTTGATTTCTTCATTCTTCCCATTTTGGCCGAAATATTGAGAGGAAAAGAGAGAATTTCATCTTCATCTTTGAGCTCAAGAATTTCCATAGCTAGTTTCTTCATCAAGATCATCATCTATTCGGTAAAATACTAAAATCCCATTTTTATTCGGTTACAAGCTTTGTTTTCTTCCCTAGAACCTAGCTATAGGTTAAGAGTTCTTAAAATTATTGTTATGGTGGTATGTTTTGCCTAGGGATTTTGGTGAAAGAATTGAGTAAAGGAGAGGATTTAGCTATTGATGTTTAAAGGATTTGAAGGAAAATCTAGCCTCTCAAGTTTCTTATCAAGTGGCTAGAATCCCATTAAGTGTTGATGAGAGTTTTGGTCTTCAAGGGTAAGATTTCATGTTCACTAAAATTATTATTTACCCCATATATATGTATATTCGTATACGACTATGATATGGTATGAAAATTATGTGTTTTTCAAAATTATGTGCATTATGATGTCCATGTGATCACAAGTACATTGCATATTATGTGTGTGGATTCTCGAATTATCGAGAATGGATTTTTACGGGTCAAACCCGGGTGTTGTGTAAATGCTTGGCTTGGAATTTTAGTGTATGTACATTCCTATTAAGAATGGTATATTTTTGTGGAATATATTTATTGTGGAGAATTATTATGGATATTGGAAGATTATGTATTTTGAGATATTATCCATATAATGGAATTATTATGACTATATTGATAAAATTATATTTTGGAAATTATATGTACATATTTAGTCTTGGAGGATAAGAATACTTGCAGCCGGTGTGAGCCGGAATTCTCACAACCTACCATTGGAATGGTGGTTATTTTGAAAATAAATTGATTAGTATTGGTGCGGTTGAATCCCCCAATTTGTTTATGAGATGAGATATGAGATTGGCCTGTAGTGCCTTGAAAACTTTTGATTGGCTTATGATGCCTCTTGCTATTTAAATCCTCCTTTACAAATATGTTATTTTGGGAAAAGTATATCTCCACATTATTTTTGAAAAGTATATTATGAGATAAATGATAAAAACCCAAGCCTATATTTTACGGGGTGAAATGGAACTTACTTAGCTTATGCTAATTTTGGGATATACATCCATTTGTTTTTGTGTTAAAATGATTTTGCAGGTGAACATGAATATGATGGAAGTGAGGTTGAGATTAGTCCATTTGAGGAGTGGGCATTTGGAGGATTTTATTATTTTGAGGAAATTTTGGTTGTATAATTACTTCCTTGTATTAAGTTGGACTTTGGATGTATTTTAATGTTGTAAGTTTAGCCTGTGCACTTAGGGTGGAGTTTGTCAAAGAAGTGATAGAATTCACTCTCGGTGTGGCGGTAACACCCATTTTCTGCTGGTTAGATGTATAAGCTTCCGCCATATATTATTGTTGATTTTGTAATAAATTTAAGATGTGAAAATTGGGGTGTTACAGGAACTTCAGAGACTTCATCATTGGACGCCAGCCTTGACGCGCGTCCAAGGTCTAGCTTTTGTTTTGCTGTGCAAACTTCAGAGAGGTGTTTATTGGACGCCGGCCTGGACGCGCGTCCAAGGCCTAATTCGTCCTCTAACTTTGCCTTGTGAATTCTTCTCCGAAATATTGCCATTTTCTGCCTTTTATCACTCCTTTGTACCTACAAAACCCTCGACAAAGTGTGGAACGGGGTCCGATGACAACATAAAGCATTCTAATACAATATTGGATCAAATCAATCATAAAAGCCATGAATTGTGCACTAGATAATCCAAGAATAACCTTATAAAGATGGCATCTTTTTCACTTATCATTAGGATATTATTACTACTACTACGTACTACTATTGCTGCAGCTACATATTTTTATAGGGGTATTTATGTCTTTTAAACTATATTTCATTTTTATTCCTTAAAACAACCAAACATTGTAATATAATTCTTAAAATCTATTCCTTTTGTCGACCAAACAATAGAATACAATTCCTATTATATTCCTTTGTCTGTTCCATTTCTTATGAAATAACAGTAGTCCTATTATCTCAAAATTCATTTTGTGAACCAAACGAGTTGTTAGTATATCTTACTAAATATTTTAACACAAGGAAATTGACATTTCCATTTAAATTAAAAGACGACCAATAATTTGGTTAATGAAAGAACTAGTAAGAATGAATGGCGTATTTGAAATGACAAACCCTGCTACTGCTGTTATGTAATCAGGAGATTGACATTTCCATTAAAATTAAAGGACGACCAACAATAAGGTTACTGAAGAACTAGTAAGAATGAATGGAGTACTACTACAAAACAGAATATAAAATATGTGCAGAATATAAAATCTAATCAGAAAAAAAAAAAAAAAAAAAAAAA
>NC_044928.1:16513234-16587427 GCF_003576645.1 Ipomoea triloba
CACTACAAGAAAACGTGAAAATATGAACAAAAAATTCAGTTAGTAAAACTGGTTGATGGATATATTGGGCATAGCCCAGCAAATAAAGCTCAAGTGAGGGAAGTTCACAGGAGGATGGGAGGCCAGGTTCCCGACCTCAGGCTTGGCATGGGTCCGATCGGCCTTCAAGGTTAGCCTCCGATGTTAGTCGGCGCGTCAGTTAGAAGGGTGCCCTACTCGCAGAGAAGTAGTTAGAAGGGTTAGTTTAAATATATAGTAGAATCCTAGTCTTGTTCAAGACATGCTCTTTTTCCTATTTCAATATCTCTTTTGTAATATTCGAAAAATCCAATAACCATTTAATACAAACATTCTTATCCTTTATTTCCATTAATTTGCCCCATTTTAATTTGTTTCATAATTGGTGCTTTCAATGAGAGTTTGACATACTAGTTCGATCATGCTCCTTACCAATCTCCCAAACCCACAAAATTGTTACCTTGAGAATGGCAATATCCAATTCCCACAACTCCTCTGGCACTCGCAATACAAGCATCACCCTAAGTGGTAACAACTTGAATGGAAACACTGCACGAGTTAGCAAACCTTACACTTAGGGTTGGGGAGAGAATACGGAGACCACTTAAACAATAATCAGAGTGGAATACTAAACTAATATTTATTACATTCATTTTCATCTTTTATGTTAGAAGTGAAAGAAAACGGAATATTACTTTCGTCGTATACTTATTTTTTACTTCTGAATTCGAATGCCCTAATTGATTAAAAAAAATTGAGCTAGATTTTTTAATATTCATTTTCTTCCCCAAATAAAATTACAACAATTTCATTCAAAATCTAGGATATGTTCACACCTGGGGTTGAAACATCTCCCAATATATATAATTATCTAGGCAATGTTCGAAATGATGAAAAATCCAAGTGTGATGTCCAAGGCACAAGCTGAGGTGAGGGAAGTCCTAAAGGGAAAGAAAACGTTCGAAGATAAAGATTTGGAAAACTTAACTCATCTGAACTTTGTGATTTAAGAAACCCTTAGACTCCACCCTCCACTTCCACTTTTCATCCCCAAAGAAAGCATGCAAGAAGCACAGATTGATAAGTACATTATACCTCCCAAGACTAAAGACTAGAGTCATCATTAACGCTTCGGCTAATGTCACTGATCCTAAGTATTGGAAAGATCCAGAAATATTTCTGCCTGAAAGATTTGAGAATAGTTTTGTAGGATTAATCATGGGGAATTACTATGAGTTCATATCTTTTGGTGCGGGAAGAAGAATGATACTAGAATTTTATTTTCTCTGGCTGGCATTATATTGCCCATTGATTGGCTGCTTTATTTTACCACTTCGATTGGGAAATCCCTGGTGGAGTTTGTCCTTATGGTTTGGATATGAGTGAGGCAATTGGTATAGCAGTAGCCAGAAAAGAAGATCCTTGCTTGATTGCTCAGCCTTTCGTCTTTGAGCTTTGAAACAACTATTGGTTATTGATAAGAATTAATTTGTGTATGTCTGTGCAGTTTGTGCGTGTTTCTTTTTCTGTATGAAGGATCGAGGGCAAGTTTTGGTTCAGCTACACATATACTGTGCCACTCGGATGATTGCAAGTATAATATGTGCTCTTTCGTTTTTTGTTTGGTTCATTCTATTCCTAAGTCGTCTAATGTTTTAACATATACTTTAGCCAAAGTAGCTTCGACGCAGGGAAACTCTTTGTATTGTGACGTCGTCCCCTAGCTTCGTTGCAGAGCTTTTGCATTAATTAAAGCAGTTGTTTTCGTTAAAAAAACAAAAAAACAAAAAAACAAAAAAAGCGAAAAAAACAAAAAAAAAAAGACTATGGGAATGCTTAAAAATGTTTATTTATTTATTTATGTAGATTAAATAATCTATTTTATTTTCCAAATAGTCACATTTTATCAGTCATACTTACTATTTATTGGTCAAACCAACTCTTTATTCTTTGTTTATTTTCTTTATTAGTTTTTACTTATTTTTAAATTTGATTTTTTGTGTTTAATAGTACTTTTAGTGTAGTTTCTAAATATATAAATTTTGTATATTAATACTAAAATTAATATTATAAAAAAATTGAATTAAAAATAACTTCAGTCAAACCTCGTTAACCGAACCAGACACATAAAATGGGACGGAAGGTGTATATTTTAATTTATTTGAATCAATAATTCATAAAATGTTTTGAGTTGATTATGGATGAGATTAATCGCAATTTATAGTCCTATATTGAGATTTCAATTGCATTCAAAAAAATTCAATTTTAAGCCCTGATATAAATAGTGTGTTAATGTAACAATTTTTTAGAAGATACGTAAATCGAAGTTGATTTATAATTATATACTTGAGATATGATTGGATATCTCAAGGGTGCTCAGTTTCTACCAACTTCGATAAAATCAATAACATCCTTCACGATTTATAATTATATACTTGAGATATGATTGGATATCTCAAGGGTGCTCAGTTTCTACCAACTTCGATAAAATCAATAACATCCTTCACTTTTTTTAACTAGATTGAAAACAAGTGAGTTTAGATTTTCCTACAAGGTCTAATTCTCAAAATCCTTTATAATTCACTAGATCCAGAATGAAATTTATGTTGGAAATGAGAAATATATCTCCTTCCTGCTACCTATTCCATTTACATCCCAAAGAGGATTTTTTCTTTCTTCGTTGTGTATCTTCCTCGTCTCAAAGTGTTTCTTCCTTCGTTTTCAGGTAAATGCAAAGATTTTTTTTTAGAAATTTACAATAATCTTGTAATTTTTTTTCAACTAGGGTTGTGCAGCATCCGAAATTTCGTCGGATATCCGACGGACCCGTACTCAGAAACGACGTCAGATGTTGGCTGAGTTTAATATTACTGTATTATTTAATATTTACAATAACCTTGTACTTTATGCTTAATTCTTTGTGTATTACTGTATTATTTAATATTTATGTCATTATGTGATATTATATGTTATCTGATAAGTGATGAGTGATATGTGAATCTGTGAAATTATGAAAACCCTAGTTTTATGTTGGCTGAGTTTATATGTAATCTATGAGATCTCTTGTTTACTTTGGTATTAGATATGTCCCTCAGTCATTGAGTCTATATGTAATATGTGCCTCTGTGAGGTCTCCAGTTCACTTTGAAGCTTTGATATCAAATTTGTGATATGTCATATGTCCTTGAGTTTATATGTATTATGTGAGATATCTAGTTTACCTTAATTAAATAATGGAAACCTTTAAATTAAATGCATACATGATGAACTTTTATAGGTGCCAGTTTACTTTGATATCAGATATATCTCTCAGTCCTCGAGTTTATACGAATGTCCCTAAGTTTATATGTAATCTGTGAGATCTCCAGTTTACTTTAATATCAAATTTGTGATATGTCTCTCGATTTATATGTACTCTATGAGATTTCCAGTTTATCTTAATGACTCCTTAAATGGTGGAAGCCTATAAATAAAATCCATACATGATGAACTTTTATAAGTGCCTGAATCTGGATTTTATAACATGTAAGTTTATGGATACTTGGACCCTTAAATTGAAATAAAGCCTATAAGTGGCTAAGTTGCTAAATGGTAACTGTGAATTCTAAAATACTAAAATCTAGATTATGCATGATGAAATGTTTTCAATTGCCTGAATCTGGATTTCTCTCAATCCTGCCTGTTTAAATAATTATGTTCTAATGTGCATGCTTGATGCCTGGGTCCATAACTGTTATGTTGATGATCTTCAATGAGTGATTTCCCATTCACTAATACTTTCCCCTTTTTAGATGGAAAGTACTAGTGGTTTGCCTGGAAGTCAACTTGAGGTGGAAGCCGAATCTATAGAGACAAATAATTCTCAGCAGCATTTGCCTCAACTTGTTCCAAAGAAAAGGAAAGAGGTTGAGACCAGATCTCCTGTACGGATCACTTTGAAAAAAAAAAAACAATGAGGGTTGTGTTATCAAAGCAAAATGTTTATATTGTGCGAAATTATTTTCATGTGAGTCTAAGAAACATGATGCTTCTTCTCTGAGAAATCACATTTTAAGCTGTCTTAAAAATCCTAATTCTAAGGATACAAGGCAGTCCTTGCTTACATTCCAACTTGCCCCTTCTGCTGGAACTGAAAGTAGTGAAGGCACTGAAGGGGTGTTGGGAACTTGGGTGTTTGACTAAGACTTGATATTTGATAAGGAGAGCCTTAGTTGGGATGGTTATTGTGGATGAACTGCCTTTTAGGATTGTTGAGTGGCAAGAAATTAGGAAGTTTGTGCTAGTTTGTTGTCCTAGGTTTAAAATTCCTTTAAGATGGACTATCAGTAGGGACATATTCAAGATATTTTATGCTGAGAGGGTAAATTTGAAAAAGGTTTTACGGACTAGCAGTCAAAGGGTCAGTATTACAACTGATACTTGAACTTCAGTCCAGTGAATAAATTACATGTGCATAACTACACATTTCATTGATAGTGAGTGTAAGCTCCTAAAGAAAATAATTTCATTTGTTCCTATCTATTCACACAAGGAGGAAAGTATTGCAAACGCTTAAAAAGTTGCCTTTTGGACTTGGGTCTCAAATAAGTTTTCAATGTCACATTTGATAATGCTTCCAGCAACGATACTGCCCCGGGATTCTTAAAGAAGAAGTTGGTGCCTTGGGGTTGTACTACTGTTAGGTGTAAGTGTTTGCACATGTGGTGCATTGCTCACATCCTTAACTTGGTGGTATTGGATGGGTTGGAAGAATATGATAGTGCTATTAAAAAAGTGAGGGATGTTGTTAGGTATGTGAGGAGCTCACCTGCTAGGCTACAAAAGTTTAGGGACATAGCTAATCTAATTCGGATGGAAGCTATGAATTCTTTGTGTCTTGATGTTCCTACAAGGTGGCACTCCACCTATATGATGTTTCATACTACATTGTTATTTCAGAAAGTCTTTGAAGTGTATGAAGATCATGACAGTTTATTTAAATCTGATTTGGGTGAAAATATACGTGGCTTCATGGACTCGGATTCCATTGCTTCTCTGGTTAAGATTCTAAATGTGACTTCTAATACATTTTTCACTAAGGTTTCTGATCTGTCTTACTTATTGACAAATATAGTGGAAGCTAAAACTGGGAGTGTTAAATTGATAGGCAGGAATATGAGAACAAAGTTTGATAAGTATTAGGAGTGATCCTGTAAAAATGAATTTTCGGATTTTCTATACAAATATCTTAGACTCCAGGGACAAAATAGAATACATGTCAATTTAGTTTACTAGTTATATGGTGAGGATAAGGGAAAATCATTATTTGAGAAGGTTATTGTTGGCCTTAAGGAATTGTTTTCAAGATTACGTTGCTAGTTTTCCTATCCAGTCTACTCTTGAACAATATGACAAATATGCTCCCTCTATTTCATTATCTAATTCTGTTTCTGTTGGGAGACCTCAATAATTATTGAAATTCCAAATTAAGAAACCAAGATTGGAGAGTGCAGATTTGTCTAGAAAAAAAAACTGACTTGGAAGTGTATTTGTCTAAGGTTATTGTGGATGAGGCGGATTCATTTGACCTTCTCAGATGGTGGAAACTCAAGTCTGATAGGTTACCTGTGTTGTCTAAAATAGCAAGGTATATACTTGTTGTTCCCATCTCTACTGTTGCATCAGAATCAACATTTAGTACTAGTTGCAGGGTACTAGATACATTTAGAAGTAGGCATGTTAATCGGGCCCGAACCATATAGCTAGCCTAAAAAAAATACGAAACCGATAGGGCTATAGCCCGATGAGTCCGAAACCAATAAGCCCAATGGCCCGATAGCCTGAACAATTGAAAACTATTCTTTATTATAGAAGTGATGTGAAACATAACATACATGGAATTTATAGGTGAGTTTATCTTTAGTATTTTTTTTATCACTAGGTACATTTTTTAATAAAATTTTAATAAATATATATATTAATAAATTTTAAATAAATATAAATATATATTATATATAATAAATAAATAAATATTATAAATAATATATATATATATATATATATATATATATATATATATATAGGAAGCTTATATGCGTAAAGGAGAATTGTCTTGCTTGAGGGCCAGCAAGAGGTAAAGTGTGGAAACTTGATAAGCTCCCAAGACACCTATTATTTGAGTATGAATAATGGTGTTTTATAGCATCTTTAGTATCCTTAAGTGATAATCTTGTGAGATTTTGTGCTTTAAATTCATTAACCGCACACAAAGCTACCCTTGGTATAAATTGAGACATTTCAGAGGTCCCGGGAGCTACTAGGAACAAGGAATGAGCTAAACTAGCAAACTAGCAAGTCAGGAGCCCTGGAGGGCCCAGAAAGAGGCTTACACGCGTGTTGGTGGCGTGGCATCTTTCTAGTAGCCATCCACGTCAGCAACCACGTATGTAGGTGGCGTGGATGGAACACTGCGCTAAAATATTTTTAGGGCGAAATTTCGAAGACTATTTATGGCACCTTGATAGAGTTTCAGGGGAGTTCTTCTTTTGGAGTTCTTTTCCCTTCTTAAATTCCAAAACTTCCTTTTTCATTTTCTTAGTTTTTAGGATAGTTTAGTCTTGCAATTTTCACCTTGTATAGAAAGACTTGAAGCTTGGATTGAAGAAACCATTTCTCATTACTAGGTGATCTCTATTACATCTTAATCTATTTTTATTATCTTGTTCTTAGATTGAATTAGCTATTGCCCTTGAATTCTTGATATGTGTGGCTAGTTTAATCTAGGGTTTGGATTATGTGAAGCTATGTTGCTAGTGTGATGATTTTATGTCTTATTTTGGGTTTGATTGCTTTGTTTGTTGGAATTCCTATTCTTGTCTATTGATTGTTGTTTTGATAAGATCTTGTATGGATTTGGCCAATCTAAATGAGAGATTGAGCTCTTGACTCTTTCATGTCTTTGATTAGAGTTGAGATTGAAGCTTTGTGGCAATCATAGATCCTATGGAATTCATTAGGAATAGTAGGAAAGTGTGTAGCTAAGGTGTTTGATAAAATGTCTCTTAAGACTTTGGTTGTTAAAAGACACTCCTAAGTCTAAGAAGCCCTAGTACATAGAGGTGGAAGAGGACTAAGTAGACACACTCTTGACACCTCACCCCTACGCAAAACTGCATCTTCATGTGCGAGTACCAACAACATCATCCAAAGTCTTATACTGCAACACTAGCACGGGGAGAAGACAATCCTCTGCACCAATAACCACTTCATCTACCATGACTTTGACATGGTTAGGTAACACCGACTGATTATGCACTATTGTTATCTCAGCTGTAGTTGGGTAAGCCGTACCCTGTGTAACCACAAACATCTTGCCATCGAGACCACATTGTGAAATGCTACACTTTTTTTTGCTCTATTGTTAAAAATATAAAATATATATATGTTAGGTTAAATTTAAAAGAAAATAATAGTTTGAATATGAAATAATTTTTAATATTATCTTAATTGTGGTTACTGGATATGCATCAACCGAATGACAACTGCTTCGAGTCGGAGGTATATCAGAAGACGCATAAACACTTTGAGGAGTGCCAGCTGAAACTCCTTGTGGACATTGGCTTGCGGTTGACATGTTCTTCATCAATATATTGAGTTGCTGAGTGAGCATGTCAATCTTGGGTTGCACCTCTAAGAATGTAGCTTGCCTACACTGTTCCAACAATTTCTGTACCTCAGGAGTAGGCATAACTCCACCCGGTGTGTGTTGTTTCTGCTCTGGTTTACCAAAAACTTGTCTGATGCTCGAGTATGAACCAACTACTCTTACAGTACCATGACCACGTTTCTGCTCTGATGTACCAAGAGCCGATGTCAATATGTCATCATATATGTTCGATTGAAATGTGCCTTGACTAATTTCATAACATTTCTCTATCTGTTTCAACCAATAAGATAAAACCAAGTATTAGTATTTTTATGAATATTATATATTCTTACAACAAATTGTTTTAAAATAATACTTACAATTTTATGAAACACCTCATCTGTTTTCTCATTCGGAATGTAATAACTTCCTTCTTCTGACTTCTTAAGTCTTGCGCGTACACAATTAAAACTGCGATCACTGGACAATAATGACGAGCTAACAGAAGCACAAGAGGATTGTGCAGATAGAGGGTCTGCTATCATCCACTCCGATCGTTTACCCGCATATCCAGCAAAACCCAAGAAGTGTGGATGCTCATTGCATTCATGCCTTTGCTTTGCTTTTTGACTCAACTCCTATAATTTAAATGATATGTTAATATTAATAAAACACTTTAACTAAAATTAATGGACTAGTTATAATAAAATGAAATAAACATATTTGGAACTCCTCACTCTGGCGATGTGCAACAAACTGTGCCCATTGGGCTTTTTAATATTTAATGAATAACCGGAAGGAACCTTGACACCATTTAAACATGCACAAAAACTTGTTTTCTCTTTTTTGGACAAAGTATGACAAGTTGGAGGTAAGTATGCTCGTTTTCCCGATTCTTGTGGTGCTAACTTCTCTCGTATTCCCATTTCAACCATATCCTTTCTAGTTTTAATACCATCCTTTGTTTTTCCCTGAATGTTCAACAATGTTCCAATAATACTGTCACAAACATTCTTCTCAACATGCATCACATCAAGACAGTGTCTAACATGTAAATACTTCCAATATAGTAGATCCCAAAATATAGACCTCTTTTTCCAGAGATTCTTCTGAGTAGTCTTACAAGTTTTGCAAAAAACAACATCAACATTTTTAACACGCTCATAAACTGCATGTCCAGATAAAGGTAAACGAGTTACTCGAGTCTCATTAAAAGCTTTTTTCTTCTTTCGATAAGGATGACCATCTGGGAGAAATGCCCTATGACTCATGAACACATTCTTTTTACTGTTACTCCACCATATATCGGGAGTTTCATCTTCACAAATAGGACATGCCTTAGCTCCTTTACAAGTATAACCTGATAGGTTACCATAAGTTGGAAAATCATTTATGGTGCAAAAGATCATTGCATGTAAGGTAAAACTGCTTTGACTATAAGCATCATACACCGACACACCTTCATTCCACAACATCTTTAAATCTTCAATAAGTGGCACTAGATATACATATATGTTATTTCCTGGTTGTTTAGGCCATGATATTAACAACGACAGCATGATGTATTTCCGCTTCATACACAACCAAGGTGGAAGATTATAGAATACTAATAGGTTAGGCCAAGTATTGTGCCGACTGCTCATGTTACCATGGGGGTTCATTCCATCAGTACACAATCCAAGTCTAAGATTCATATTTTCAGTACCGAATTCAGGCCAGCTCCTATCAATATTCCTCCATTGTGGTGAATCGGCTGGATGTCTTAGTTTTCCATCATCTTTTCTCCCAATAGCATGCCATTGCAAATTTTTTGCTTCTTTTGGATTAGAAAACATGCGCTTAAATATTGGTATTACGGGTAAATACCATAATACTTTCGTTGGTGGACCTTTCTTAACCTCACACACATCATCAACGTTTTTCCTTTTATAACGTGATGTCCCACACTTTGGACACATATGCAAGTCTTTGTATTCTTTCCAATATAGTATACAATCATTTGGGCATGCATGTATCCTCTCAATGTGTATACCCAACAGACACAACAACTTCTTTGCTTCGTAGGTTGAATGTGGAAGTTCATTATCACTAGGAAACATGTCTTTTAGTAGTTCTAATAATCCTGTGAAACTCTTATCACTCCATCCATTCTTTTTTTTTTTAAATTATATAACTTAAGCACAACAGATAACTTAGTATATTTGGTACACCCAGAGAACAAAGGTTTTTCAGCATTATCAAACAAACATCTGAATTCAAGAGGCATTTCACTAAAATCTCCCTGCACTTTACGCATCATTTCATCTATTCGGTCATTAATTTCATCATCCTCATCATTGCTAACATGAGTTTAATTATTCTCCTCGTTATTTGTCTGAGTTTGACTATTTGCTTGAGTCTCATTCTCTACATGAGTTTCACTATCTACATGAGCTTCACTCTTACTAACACTTGTACTAGGAGGTAAACTTTCACCATGCCATATCCATCAATCGTACCCTTCCTTAAAGCCACGGCGTATCAAATGGTCCTTCACTACGTCAGAATTACGATATCTTCTCAAATTTTTACAATCACAGCATGGGCACGATATAAAATCCTCCGCCTTTTTACTTTTATTTTTTTCAGCATATTGTATGAACTCTTGAACCCCTTGTATATATTTGACTGTATTGCGTTTCTCATGCATCCAACTCCGATCCATATCTGTCAATTGATAATACTATGAACATCAGATATGGATACTCGATTATGGATGCATTTAGAAACGATATATACCTAGTCTATAATCAAAATACCCAGTTTATATATAACTAATCCAAATCAATCTAGCTAATTCAGCAAAATACTTAACTTATCAAATTCAATCTAGCTAATTCATCAAATCAAAATACTGAACTCATCAAATTCAATCTAGCTAATTCATCAAATTATTAATATCTCTAAATACCTATTTAATCAAGTACCTAATTCATCAAAATATATACCTAACTAATAATCAAATTATTAATGTCTCTAAATACCTATTTAATCAAATATCTAATTCATCAAAATACTAATTTCATAAATTTAAAATAAATATAGCACAATCATGTCAAAATTCAAAATAAATTGATAACTATGGAAGTTTTCTTAGGGTGTTACAAGATCAATAACTACCTTATAGGGACCCTTGAAATAATTTTAAATTATTGTTATGTTTCAAGGCTCACACATCATTTTCATGTATATTCTTTATCTTCTAAACATACATAAACATAATAATTGGCCCAAATGTTATGTCAAAATCTTTAATTTAGGTCAATGTATCCATACTTTGAAAATGCATATAAACCAAATATTTCGGGCGAAAAAAATGCAATTTGTAAAAACCACATATTTAATTAGATTCATGTGTATTTATATATAATTACAAAAATGTAGATAAATAATTCGAAATAAATAAATTTTGAAAAAATTAAACAAATCATATAATCTAAATAAACAAAAACTAAAGAAATAAATGAAATATTTAAAACTAAATAAAAATTACCGTCGTCGGCGAAGGCGTCACGGCTGGGGAAGAACCGCCGGCGAGGGGAGCAGCGGGCAACAGTAATGGAGGACGACGACCGGACGAGCGGCGATGATGGCGGACAAGCGAAGGAGGACCGTCGGTGGCGGCGACGTAGTCTCCGGATCCTCCTCAGATCTGGAATGAAACGTGAAGATCGAAGCCCAGTGGCGTTTTGTTGACGTCGACGACGACAATTTAAAGGAGAGCTGAAGGTGGCGACGTCGACGGCGTTTTGTCGTTCACAGCAGTGGCGTCGACGGCATTTGTTGTTCACAGCAGTGGCGTCGACAGCGCAGATCTGTTCCAATGGCGTTTTTAATTTGGTCTTCGTTTTGCGCAGATCTGCTTTGTTTCAACTATTTTGTCGTTTTCTGGTCGACTTTACGCGGCACCTATAAGAACAGGTGCCGTGTAAAGTAAATTAATATAATATTAATTTACTTTACACGGCACCTATAGAGACCAGGTGCCGCGTAAAGTAAAACATTATTTTATTAATTTACTTTATGCGGCACCTACTACCTGCGGGTGTAGCGTAAAGTTTCGTAATAATTTTTTTTGTTTTTTTTGAGAATCCACTACACCTGTTTAAACAGGTGTAGTGTAAAGTGATGTTTTTATGATCAATTTTGTACTAGTGAAAAATATAATAATCAATAGTTTAAAAATTAAATATAATACTTTATACCATAAATGTAATATTTCATAGCACAAATATACAATCAGTACTTTAAGCCTCATATATATATAATTATACATAATACTGTACAGTATAAATGTAATATTTCATATCAAAAATCCAATACACAATTTAAGGTAGATATAATTAATACTTTAAACCTTAAACACAATACTTTATTGCATAAATTAAATGTAACACGAAGTACTACATATCAGAAATCTAATACACAATTTATGCTAGATATAATCAATACTTTAAGCCTTAAACACATTACTTTATAGCCTAAATGTAACACTTCATATCCCAAATCAAGTATACAGTTTTAGTGAATATATTTAATACTTTAAGCGTTAAACACAATACTTTATAGTCTAAATGTAATACTTCATAGCACTAATTAATCTAGTACACAATTTAAGGTATATATATTTAACACTTTAAGTCTTAAACACAATACTTTATAGTATATTGTTTAAGGTAGCTAGATATATTTAGTACATTAAGACTTAAACACAATACTTTATAGTCTAAGTATAATACTTCATAACACTAATCTTGTGCATAGTTTAATGTAGATATATTCAATACTTTAAGCCTAAAACACGATACTTTAGAGTCTAAATGTAATACTTCATAGCACTAATCTTTTACATAGTTTAAGGTAGATATATTCAATACTTTAAGCCTTAAACATAATACTTTATAGTCTAAATTTAATACTGAATAGCACTAATCTAGTACACAGTTTAAGGTATATATATTTAATACTTTAAGCCTTAAACACAATACTTTATAGCATAAATGTAATGCTTCATAGCCCAAATCTTGTATACAAATTAAGGTAGATATATTTAACACTTTAAGCCTTAAACACAATACTTTATAGTCTAAATGTAATACTTCATAGCACTAATCTTGTATATAGTTTAAGGTAGATATATATTCGATACTTTAAGTCTTAAACACAATATTTTTTAGTTTAAATGTAAAATATAATAAAAATGTATGAATATGAATGAGTTTACTATATTTTTTAAAATAATGTAATAAAATTTACATTTGTATTTTGAGGATAAGTGAGATGAGTTTTAATTGCCTATTAATTTAGAAAAAGTCTAGCATTAAGCCCAATATATACGCAATATTAATGCACAGTACAATTGGGTTGATTCTTTTTACTCTCTGCAGCGACCAATTAGCCTAATTACAATACTATGACCCAAATTATATAGATTCGACCCATCTCACAAATTGTGGCCCGTGAGACGGTCTCACATAAGTGTTCTCCCACCTAAGATAGGCAAATTATTGTGTGGATAGTGGTCCACACTGCTGTGTGTGGTCGTAGTACAACACCTCATACAAATACTTAGAGTATTCTGAGGTTATCGATCAACAGGGAAGTGGGGTATCAAGCATTAGCTACTAATCTATTCACAAGAAGCTATTCATAACATTAACAAGGGATAATTAACTACATACGAGCAAACAAAATGAATAAAATGAGGCAAGCGAATTTGAGAAATTAAAGAGAGTAAGAGTTATTTTTGGGGTCAAAGTGTTTAATCACCTAGTGGCAACTTAGAGTGAAATAATTATTTGGATTAAAATTGGTGTGGAAGATTGCAATCAAAAATGAAAAGAATTACTCCCATAATTCAAACCCATAACAAGATAATTGGAATATACTCACTACAATGAGATATAATCACAATACTTATTCAAGAACAAACAATCTAGGTAAAATTCCTTAACCAATATGTCCTCTCTCAAGGTACAATAATCAAGTGCAATTGTGGGTGCTCTAATTCACATCCTAACTCTCATCAAGTAACAAATTTAGCAATGAAACAAGTAATTTAGGCCCCCAATTACAAGCATCAAGGAAATAAAACTCAATTGCAACACATGCAAGATATAAAATCCAAATATATATTTCATTAAGACAAATTAATAACAAGGCTCATAGATTTATAAACACTTTTATACCCAAAAATCCCTAAGAAAAGCTTAGCCAAACATGGCTATCATAGTTTCAACAACAATTAATTAAAAGGAAGATTAATAAAAGCTTAATGTAAAGAAGCTAGAGATGAAGAAATTCTCCCGACTGTGTCTTCCAAGTTCTTCTCCTATCTTGTTGGTAGCTTTTTATCCTCCAATCCCTCTTCCAAGCTTTGCTATGATTCCTCTTCTCTAAGATATGATGATTTCTTCTTCTTTGATTTTTGAGAAGAGGAAAACTCTTTTCCTTAGCTTGCTCTCCTTTCTTCATAAATCCACAGCTTAGCTTTCGGGTTGAAGAGAAAATGATGCTTTATATAGTGGGAATGGGGGTAATACTGACGATCTTTAGAAGATCAAAATCGCAGATCTGGGACCTCTCGATGCATCGAGGCCTTGACTCGACGTGTCGAGAGATTATAGAGCCAAAAACATGACATTCTGCCAGCTCTCGACGCGTCAAGAATCCTCCTACATTGTAGGTCTGACTTGTAGCTGTTGAAGTCTTCTTTCCAATTGCACAAAATTCACCTCATTTGGACATTCATAAGCTGAGATAAGATCAAATTACCGAGATGTCACCATGTTTAGCAGGAATTACAACTCTTTGGTTTTTTTGCTCCACTTTTCCCTTGTTTTGTTCCCTGTGATCAAATCTATTGAAAGTGTCACTCTTTGGCTCCCTTTGAAGTATTTTAGCTACCTATTTATCATCACATTGGCTCCCATTAACACCTAATGCATCCAAATTGCATGAAAGTAGTTAACTTTGCTTCAAAAGTTTTCCAAATCAAACTCCTTGCAAAATAACACAATTTAGTCCTAATATCATGAAATTTGGAATGATTCATAAGCAAAATGACTTAATGAAATGGGTAAAAATATAGACAAATAAGCACTTATCAGTGTGGGCCACGGTCCAAAACGACATCGCTGAATTCTATGACTTAGAATAATGCACATTATATTTGTGTAAGAATAATGAAACTTCTAGGGTAAGATAATGTATATTATGTGTTTAGAATAATATACAATATGTGTTAGAATAATGTACTTTATGTGTTAGAATTGAATAATGTACATTTTGTGTTAGAATAATGAAACTTCTAGGGTAAGATAATTTACATTATGTGTTAAAATAATATATTTTATGTGCCAAAAACCTTGTGGTCTAGTGGCACCTGGTTTACACTCCCACATGGAGGGGAGTGGGTTTGAACTTCAGTAGAGGCGTCTGTTGACTCTTTGTGTCAATATAAATTTTCCCCAACTTCATATATTAAAGCAAAGAATAATGAAAAATGTAACTGACCTAGGGAAGTGGGGTATGAAATTGAAGAGGAGAAATTGGAACATTTAACAATGGAGAAATCAGGTTTCGATAAGTCGAAGAAGGGGGTTTCGGGCACAAAAGAAGGAGTCGAGGTGGATGCGGTGAGGCCCAGAGAAGGTTTCCCTGGGGTTTGGTCATCATCAATGACGAAAACCGTGGGGTTCAAGTCAAGCTCCATCCTTCGCTTTTTCAAAGTGACTGCCAGGGGGTGGAGAGGTCGATAGCGGCCGCCGCCTGAGCCGCAACGATTATCATCGGAGTTGGAGAGGATGTCTACCGGGACCGACTGAGATATCGAGAGATAAATGTACTCTGGTTCGCGATGTTGTGTTGTTTTAAATTGGGGAAGAAGCTGAAATGGTGTCGACGACGGTGGTACTTTGAAGAAGCGGAAATGGCGTTCGTTCTCTGAAGAAGCGGCGACGGGGGTATGGTGTTTGAAATGGAGGCTAAGTGTTCTCTTCCCAGACCTACCAAGGAGATATTGGGTTTACTATTCGCGGCACCCACTCCTTTTAGGTGTCGCAGAAAGTTATTTAATATTTTATTAGTTTACATTTCGCGGCATCCGATTTCGGTGGGTGCCGCGAAAAGTAGTATCTTTTTTCATTTTTGAGAATGCGCTACGCCTTTTATTAACAGGTGTAGCGTAAAGTTATACTTATATGATCAATTTTGTAGTAGTGTGTTTTGATACACAAATTTGTATGTGCTGCTCTTGAGTCATTAAGTCTCGACAAGCTTGTACGTTTCTCTGGTAAACACTATCATGATTACCAACATGTGCACGCAACCTTTCCTGTCATTTTTTCCAATTGTTGAATCCTTCGGTAACAAATGATTCTCCCCCAGCTTGTTGTCCATTGCTTTCATGTTTGAATTGATAGCAATATAAACAATATGCTGCATCTTCTGATACACTATACTCCAACCAATTACTATGATCTTCAAACCATTTAGGATTGAATCTTCTATTAGCACCCGTAATCACTCTAGTAGGAAATACATGATTTTTTTGTTGACAATGACCCATTTTTAGATATCGTCTCCGCACAATATCTCTATCGTTGATATGATATTCATATATTTTTTTCTTTTACCCGGATCAACTTCAAGTTCATTTATATTTACTTCAATACGAGGTCTTGTACTTAAAACTTCATGACTACCTTGACTAGATGAATCCCCAAAAGTTGATTTTCTTTACAAAAGTTTTTTCATAACTGAACCAATAAAACAAAATTAAGAAAAATATGACAATATACAACACCAATCAAATCTAGGACTACTCACTGTCATTGGTTCACCGCCTCACTGCTTACTAGGCCCATCCCTGGGCAAGGGCAGGCTGGGCCCTTGCCAAGGGCGGGCTGGGCCCTTGCCAAGGGCCCACGCTTGAAAGGGGCCCACCGTACTCCACCACCTTATATATATACTATAAAGTTTTAGGTATAAGTATTTTTTTTTTTGAGTACAGGTATAAGTATTTAATATACATTGAAATAAAATAAATTTAATTTTGCTTAGTTGGTAGGACTTATAGCCCACATTGTTGATGTGGCTACATGTGTTTGGTTTTTTAGACTTTAAAATTTTGAACTCCCATAGATACTTTAAATTTTCCCTCCCAAGTCGAATTTAGGGATATTATATGGTATTAAAATTAAAATTAAAATATAACTTATGAAATTTAATTTTCCCTCCCTACTCTTTAGAAGATGAATTTAGAAATATTATATAGTATTCAAATTATAACATATTGAATTTATTTCTATTTCTAATTGTATTTTTTGAGTTGTAACTATGTGATTATTTTACATTTCTATAATTAAAATGAGATTTGTAGTATAGATTGATTTGTGATTCATATCAAGTTTTGAATATATTTCTATTCGAGTAATTTATTAATATTTAAAATATGTGTTATTTTGTGAACTTTATAATGATTTATGTATATGTAATATATTTTGTGATTTAGTTATAAAACAATTTTAAAAGATAGTTTTTTTTTATGAATTATATAGCCAATGTAGTTTAGAAGTTCTATTATGTGTCATTGACTCATTGTATTCATATTAATCTATAAAAAAAATTGAAATTGATCTTACTAAAAGAAAATTATTTATAAATACGATATCAACAGAGAATATGTGTGATTTATAATGTGTTTTCTACTAAAACGATTTTATCCAATTAATCATGTTTCATATTTTGTTATGAATATCATTTATCACGTTTTAAAGTATTTTGATTTATTGCTCCAAGTAATTAAGGTTTCATGCTCTACTCTTATTTGTAAGTTGCGTTTTATAATTATTATTAATAATTGCTTTATTATTTATAATAATAACAATGTGATTGCCTATAAGCTTATTTGGTTTTAAATTTTTTATTCGTTTTTATTAACTGTAATTCTTTATTTATGAAGACACATATGCAAATATTGAATATTTTTTGTTTTTTAAGGGAACAAAGAAAAATTCATTCATAACTAACGAAAGTATCTAGAGTTGTTTTCATTATTATTATTGTGTATGCAAAATTGTTAAAAACGTGTAAATCTTATTTCAAGTTATTTGTCATTAGTTATTTTTTCTTACGCATATATAAATTAATTCCATACAGGGCCCATTTTTTATGCTATGCCCCGGACCTATAAAATGATAGGAACGGGCCTGCTGCTCACAATCCTCAAAATTTCACAAAATCACATTTTGAATTCTAAGTTTCTAACATTCACATTCAGAGATTCACTGAATGCTAACATTCACATAATCACATTCACAAGAATCAAGATTGGATAAATTAAAACTTTAAAAGCTAAATTCACTTGGCCCATATGGCCATACGGCAAACTGCACAGCCATGCAGCCAAACAACTCACATTTGACATTCATAATTCATAAATGATAAATCATTAAATCATAAATAATAAATTCATAATTCAAAAACAAATTCAAGTATTCAACAAACTAACCAAGCACATACAAAAACGTTAAAATAAATTTAGAGAAATTAGGAAATTTTAAAAATTAGGGCAAAGTTAAATTAGAGAAATTAGGCAAAAATATGAACCTGTGAGAGGAGACAAGAGGTGTTGAGGACTTGAGCGCCTGAGAGGTGTTTCCGGCGTTCCAGTAGGCCGGACGCTGGTAGGCAGGGATGGCCGAAGTACTGAACGGAACTAGGGAGGCTGTGATGAGGCCGGACGTGAGTCTTGAGAGCCAGAGAGAAGCAATCGATCTAACTCTAAAATGTCAAATAAAAAAAATTATATTTATAATACAGCCCCAAAATGACGTTGTTTTGGGGCTGTATTTTTTGGGCAGCCAGGGCAGCTCCGCCCCTGGTTGAAGGGGTTAAAGCTTCCGCTGCGCCAGGCAGCTCCGTCCCTGGTTGAAGGGGTTAATTGAAGCTTTTGAAGGTGCTAATTGCACTTTTCAGTATAGTACAAGGGCACATTTGACACTTATCCTTTTTTTTTTTAAAATTTCTTTTAACACAGGATATTATAGTACAAGAGTTGTTAGTATATCTTACTAAATATTTTAACACAAGGAAATTGACATTTCCATTTAAATTAAAAGACGACCAATAATTTGGTTAATGAAAGAACTAGTAAGAATGAATGGCGCGCGTATTTCAAATGACAAACCCTGCTACTGCTGTTATGTAATCAAGAGATTGACATTTCCATTAAAATTAAAGGACGACCAACAATAAGGTTAATGAAGAACTTGTAAGAATGAATGGCGTATTTGAAATGACAAACCCTGCTACTGCTGTTATGTAATCAGGAGATTGACATTTCCATTAAAATTAAAGGACGACCAACAATAAGGTTACTGAAGAACTAGTAAGAATGAATGGAGTACTACTACAAAACAGAATATAAAATATGTGCAGAATATAAAATCTAATCAGAAAAAAAAAAAAAAAAAAAAAAAAACAGCACTACAAGAAAACGTGAAAATATGAACAAAAAATTCAGTTAGTAAAACTGGTTGATGGATATATTGGGCATAGCCCAGCAAATAAAGCTCAAGTGAGGGAAGTTCACAGGAGGATGGGAGGCCAGGTTCCCGACCTCAGGCTTGGCATGGGTCCGATCGGCCTTCAAGGTTAGCCTCCGATGTTAGTCGGCGCGTCAGTTAGAAGGGTGCCCTACTCGCAGAGAAGTAGTTAGAAGGGTTAGTTTAAATATATAGTAGAATCCTAGTCTTGTTCAAGACATGCTCTTTTTCCTATTTCAATATCTCTTTTGTAATATTCGAAAAATCCAATAACCATTTAATACAAACATTCTTATCCTTTATTTCCATTAATTTGCCCCATTTTAATTTGTTTCATAATTGGTGCTTTCAATGAGAGTTTGACATACTAGTTCGATCATGCTCCTTACCAATCTCCCAAACCTACAAAATTGTTACCTTGAGAATGGCAATATCCAATTCCCACAACTCCTCTGGCACTCGCAATACAAGCATCACCCTAAGTGGTAACAACTTGAATGGAAACACTGCACGAGTTAGCAAACCTTACACTTAGGGTTGGGGAGAGAATACGGAGACCACTTAAACAATAATCAGAGTGGAATACTAAACTAATATTATTACATTCACTTTCATCTTTTATGTTAGAAGTGAAAGAAAAGGGAATATTACTTTCGTCGTATACTTATTTTTTACTTCTGAATTCGAATGCCCTAATTGATTAAAAAAAAATTGAGCTAGATTTTTTAATATTCATTTTCTTCCCCAAATAAAATTACAATAATTTCATTCAAAATCTAGGATATGTTCACACCTGGGGTTGAAACATCTCCCAATATATATAATTATATAAGCAATGTTCGAAATGATGAAAAATCCAAGTGTGATGTCCAAGGCACAAGCTGAGGTGAGGGAAGTCCTAAAGGGAAAGAAAACGTTTGAAGATAAAGATTTGGAAAACTTAACTCATCTAAACTTTGTGATTTAAGAAACCCTTAGACTCCACCCTCCACTTCCACTTTTGATCCCCAAAGAAAGCATGCAAGAAGCACAGATTGATAAGTACATTATACCTCCCAAGACTAGAGACTAGAATCATCATTAACGCTTCGGCTAATGTCATTGATCCTAAGTATTGGAAAGATCTAGAAATATTTCTGCCTGAAACATTCGAGAATAGTTCTGTAGGATTAATCATGGGGAATTACTATGAGTTATATCTTTTGGTGCGGGAAGAAGAATGTGTACTGGAATTTCATTTTCTTTTGATACTAGAATTTTATTTTCTCTGGCTGGCATTATATTGCCCATTGATTGGCTGCTTTATTTTACCACTTCGATTGGGAAATCCCTGGTGGACTTTGTCCTTATGGTTTGGATATGAGTGAGGCAATGGGTATAGCAGTAGCCAGAAAAGAAGATCGTTGCTTGATTGCTCAGCCTTTCGTCTTTGAGCTTTGAAACAATTATTGGTTATTGATAAGAATTAATTTGTGTATGTGTGTGCAGTTTGTGCGTGTTTCTTTTTGTGTATGAAGGACCGAGGGCAAGTTTTGGTTCAGCTACACATACACTGCGCCACTCGGATGATTGCAAGTATAATATGTGCTCTTTCGTTTTTTGTTTGGTTCATTCTATTCCTAAGTCGTCTAATGTTTTAACACATACTTTAGCCAAAGTAGCTTCGACGCAGGCAAACTCTTTGTATTGTGACGTCGTCCCCTAGCTTTGTTGTAGAGCTTATGCATTAACTAAAGCAGTTGTTTTCGTAAAAAAAAAAAAAAAAACGAAACAAAACAAAAAAAGACTATGGGAATGCTTTAAAATGTTTATTTATTTATTTATGTAGATTAAATAATCTATTTTATTTTGCCAAATACTCTCTCTGTCACATTTTATCAGCCATACTTACTATTTATTGGTCAAACCAACTCTTTCATCTTTGTTTATTTTCTTTATTAGTTTTTACTTATTTTTAAATTTGATTTTTTGTGTTTAATAGTACTTTTAGTGTAGTTTCTAAATATATAAATTTTTTATATTAATACTAAACTTAATATTATAAAAAAAATTAAATTAAAAATAACTTCAGTCAAACCTCATTAATCGAACCAGGCACATAAAATGGGACGGAACGAGTATATTTTAATTTATTTGAATCAATAATTCATAAAATGTTTTGAGTTGATTATGGATGAGATTAATCACAATTTATAGTCCTATATTGAGATTTCAATTGCATTCAAAAAAATTCAATTTTAAGCCCTGATATAAATAGTGTATTAATGTAACAATTTTTTAGAAGATACGTAAATCGAAGTTGATTTATAATTATATAGCTGAGATATGATTGGATATCTCAAGGGTGCTCAGTTTCTACCAACTGAGATAAAATCAATAACATCCTTCACTTTTTTCTAACTAGATTGAAAACAAGTGAGTTTAGATTTTCCTACAAGGTCTAATTCTCGAAATCCTTTATAATTCACTAGATCCGGAATGAAATTTAAGTTGGAAATGAGAAATATATCTCCTTCCCGTTACCTATTCCGTTTACATCCCTAAGAGGATTTTTTTCTTTCTTCGTTGTGTATCTTCCTCGTCTCAAAGTGTTTCTTCCTCGTTTTTAGGTAAATGCAAAGATTTTTTTTAGAAATTTACAATAATCTTGTAATTTTTTTTTCAACTAGGGTTGTGCAGCATCCGAAATTTGGCCGAATATCCGACGGTCCCGTACTCAGAAACGACGTCAGATTGGGGTCCGTATCCGAGTTGACTAACCAAACCGGCAAAGGGCATGGAAGACAGGTATTTAACTTCAGGTTGGGTGCCTTAAAATCCCACTCGACCAGTTCGAATATCTTATCTATGCTAGGGTTTGTGTAGACGTGTTATATAAGATGTTGTCTAGGCTAACTACATAAGTGCCCCCCTCGCAATTGGCATCCAAATGCCTTTTGGTCAAGCGGCATAGCTGTGGCCCTCCCAAGTGAGAGGTCACAGGTTCGTTTCCTAGTGTGGGTGTTGGCTCTTTGTGTTTCAGTAGGTTGAAAAAGTATGTATGAATAGATACTACATTGTCATAGAGTCAATAGTATTCAAAAAAAAAAAAGTGCCCCCCTCGCGAATCAATAGTATTCAAAAAAAAAAAAAAGTACCCCCCTCGCGATTGGCATCCATTGTTTACCCTAATATGCATCGTCGCATCTCTCATTTTGTTATTTCTCTACTTCTCAGTTCTCGTCTTCGAGTCTTGGAGATTTCTCATCTCTCAGTTCTTTGTTAGTCTCTCTTTGAGTCCGCTTTTGTTCTAGACTTTTGGGTGGTCCAGTGGCTCTGAGAGTCTAAGGCGGTGACCGTTGGTTTTCTGGAGTTTTGGTGGAAGCCCTAGGCTGTAACTGGTGGCCTGGTGATCGTTGGTGGAAGCCCTAAGGCGTAGCCATTTGTAACACCCCGGCCCGGCTATACCGTACATCCGGAGTAGTTACCGCCATACCTAGACTAAACTCTGACCAACCTCGAAAGAGTTCACTCTAGATGCACAGGCTAAAAGAAAACTAATCACAGTCAGCCGTTCTACTTAACATAGTCATATATGTATATACCTTGCAGCGGAAAGAAACGAAAGTAGCTAAGTTAGCTACGAATATACACGGGTTGGCCTCTAGGGCCCAAAAACACCAAGGTTAAAGTTGCTTACAACTTTACTAGCCAAATGAGTTTACTATGGCTACAAAAATTACATTTACACAAAACAAGTCTTTCCAAAACAAAGCCTTCCCAACCAGCCATCTACTCTAAGAAGCGGTACTCCGGTCCGGTGTACGTTCCCCAAAGTAGGTGCCACTCACCCGCGAACCAGGTGAGATGGTCCAAAAAGTAACTAGGAGTGTTCACCATGGACTACTCATCCCAATGCTCCGAAGGACTGGGATCCCACGGATAGGGATAAAAGACAACAAACTCTAGGGGATCACTCCCCTCTAATACCTCTACGGGATAAGACCCAAGCCTAGACTGGGCTCTATCCAGAAAAGTCGGCTGCGAGCTGCGAACCGGAATACGAGAGGGTGCAGATGGGTAAGCTGGGGGAGGAATGTACTGCGGAGAAGGAGGAGCAGGAGGATCAGGAGCGTAGCCAGGCACGTAGGGGTCTTCGCCTATCAAAAACTGGGTGTAATCATCATAACCCGAATGCGGGAATGTAAACGCAGGTGAGCTCCCTGAGCTCATCGGGCTCCAAGAGCCCACACTAGATGACATCTGTTAATAAAACACAGTGAAGTGTAGTTAGCACGACGGCTAAGTAAGGATATCCATGGGTTATTCAAAACTAAATAAAGGTTTTGTTAAATTTTACATAGGAACCTTATACCTTACTCATCAGCAGAAATTCTACCTGCAACAGTTACAAATGGCAACTTGCACACATAATAGGCAAAATTCAATATCATCTCTAATCATTTTCCCTCTAGACGAGGTCATTTGAAAATCATTTACTCACCCAAAGAATATATTGCTAAACCTTTAAACATACAAGTAGGTAATGGAAAGACACAAATTCCACATTTTTGCTCTTGATCACATTATTTAAAAAACCTTTCCCTCATAAGGGAGTTCTCATTTCTTTTCATTTTTCAAAGATAGAACCCACAACCTTTGGGTATTTTCACCTTTCACTTTTCAAAGAGGAATCACCCACAACCTTTGGGTATTTAAATACTTGCCACATCCCTCTTTTCCGTTGCTACAGCGTAACTACATTCATATTTCAAAATTCCACTTGGTCCTAGATAGAAAGAGTGAGGCCTTCGAAGTTCTTTCTCCACTTCTAACCACTTGGATCGTTGAACTCGGGTTCGGTGGTCATCGCCCGGTCTAATACTGATCCCCTGGACTTATAGGAGCGTTGGAATGATTCCTAGCTAGCCTCACTAGGTTCATAAGAACGACACCTACCCGAATCATAGAGTTACTTATACTTAAGTGTGCACACCCCCGTAGGAGTACCTTTTCCTTCCGGGTGATATAGTACTCGCGAATAGACTTCGCCCACAGTATGAATGATCATACACATAACCATCATGCGGGAAGGCATTTTAAGCTCATCTTTATCCCGTAGGTTAACAAGGTCCTTCATCACTTTTACTAGAACTAAGGTTTAAAAAGCATTTTTCTTCCTTTTTCCTTTTCTTTCAAAAATTGAACTCATCCGTTCATAGGCTTTTTCAAATATCATACCAAATATGAATAAAATTTTGGAAGGAAAAATCAGTTGAAGTCAGATTTATGCGAAACTGTACACACAGGAAAACACACCGACGGAACACGCCACGGACGCGCGTCCCGTCGCCGGAAGCCCGCCGGACACGCGTCCGCCGTCGCATCCGGCCGGTCGGCCGTGATCGGCGCCCACTGGACGCGCGTCCAGTGCCGCGTCCGTCCTGTTTTGTAATTTTCTGGGCAGTAAAAACAGTGTGCAAACAACTTGTTTTCCCATCATTTTCATAAATATAAGCTTGTATGGATACAAACATAATATATACATGCATATATAAGTCATGAACATGCATACAAAAATCTCCAAAGTCCAAAAAGTAGACACATGAGCTAGCTAAGAGATCTTCAAGCTTAACACATAGATTTGCATGTACACAAGTCAACAACAATTCATAACCTAGCTATCATTTATCTAGTTTCAAACAACCTCAACCAACTTAAGGGATTCCTTACCTTTTTAGGAGTGTACTAACACTTGTAAGATGAACCTTGTATCTTTCCCCAAATTTCACTCAAAACCCTATGAGCAAAAATTAACATCATAACAACAAATATTAAGAAACTAAGCTTAGATTCAAGATCTAGGAAGGAAAATAAAGCTTTCTACCGAATAAAATTAAAGTTTTACCGAATATTTTGACACTTGTGAAGAAAGCTTGGCTATGGAAGGTGAGCTCTAATGGTGGAAGAAGATGAACTCCCTCTCTCCCTCTTCTCCTTGAATATTTCGGCAATAGTGAAAGGGAAATGGGGAAAAACAATGAAGACTAGTCCACTTTGTCTTGCAAGACTAACCCACTCAACCTATTAATTTAATCCTTTTTATTCACATGGGGATCTAATTGATACACTTGTCACAATCCTATAGTAAGACTTGAAGGATAGAAATTTTGCTAGACAGTTAGGGATTAATTCAGATGAATGTTCGGTGGAAAATAGCTTAATTCGGGAAAATTCTAATACCAAAATTATTCTAAAAATAATCCCGTCATTAATCACCAAAATCAGAAATTTTCCGGTATATTGCGAAGTTCAGCGGTTCTAGGCTCGTAACAAAATCTTCATTCTTATAGTCCGTCTAAATTCAACTTAACCACGTAGGAAGTTCATACTTAGTCATATTATGCATAATAATCCATTTCCTAGGAAATCCGAGTCGAAAATTCATCCTTAAAAATTTTACGGTTCGTGACCGGTACGTAGGATCGCAACTTATTAACAACTATTTTCACTTATAAAAAAAAAAATCTTTTGAAGTACCGGGAGATCATCTCATGAATGTCATAGCTTAAAGAAATATTTTCCGAACCTCAAACTTATTGAAATTGGCGAGGGGTTACAGTCTACCCTCCTTAAAAAGAGTTTCGTCCCCAAAACTTACTTTCTAGTATCTAAGGTTCCACAGCAGACTGCTTCCTATTTTCATGCACACATACGTCATTTAACACATAGAACATGCACATTAGGTGTCTTAGGTACATAACAAGTAGATTGACTCTTACTTACTTGAGTTAAACAATTCTGGATAACGTTCCATCATCACGTCTTCCAATTCCCAAGTAGCTTCTTTTGGGCTATGGTTTGACCATTGAACTTTGATCATCCTGATCGACTTCCTCCTCGTGTCCCGGGTTTTAGAATCCAAGATTTGAGTCGGTCTTTCTTCATACGTCAATGAGTCATCCATTGTTAGTTCCTCTGGCTCCAGTACATGAGACACATCAGGTACATATCGTTTCAATTGAGAGACATGAAACACATTATGTACTCTATCCAGTTCGATGGGTAGAGCCAATCGGTATGCCAGATTTCCCACTCTTTCTAAAATTTCATAGGGTCCTATAAATCGAGGGCTCAGTTTCCCCTTCTTTCCAAATCTTTTGACCCCCTTAGTGGTGAGACTTTCAATAACACTTTCTCTCCCACCTGGTACTCTACGAATTGTCGCTTTAGATCAGCATAGGACTTTTGGCGATCTTGTGCGATTTTCATTCTCCCCTGAATCACTTTGACTGCCTCAATGGTTTCTTGTAAGTACTGGGGTCCAAGAATAACAGCATCACTTTTGTCGCTCCAACATAATGGACTTCGACACTTTTGCCCATATAATGCTTCGTAAGGAGCCATTCTTATAGTGGCATGATAGCTATTGTTGTATGAGAATTCAATTAGGTCCAACTGTTCGTCCTACGAACCCTGGAAATCGAGTGCACAACCTCTGAGCATATCTTCTAAGGTTTGGATTGTTCGCTCCGTTTGACCATCGGTGGCAGGATGAAATGCTGTGCTCATCTTAAGTTGCGTACCCATGGCTACCTGTAATGTTTCCCAAAATCTTGATAGGAACCGTGAATCTCGGTCTGAAATAATATCACGTGCTATCCCGTGATATTTAACCACATATTTGATATAGGCTCTTGCCATTTTCTCCATTGACCAGGTTTTGTTCATCGGAATAAATCTTNTTTTCTCCATTGACCAGGTTTTGTTCATCGGAATAAATCTTGCTGTCTTGGTCAACCGATCAACAACAACCCATACTTGGTCGTTTCCAGCTCTTGTCCTCGGCAATCCTCCCACAAAGTCCATGGAGATTGAATCCCACTTCCATTGAGGAATCTCCAATGGTTGTAGCAAACTTTCGGCTTACTTCTCTCTGCTTTAACCTTTTGGCAATTCAAGCATTTAGCAACAAATTCTGCAATATCTTTCTTCATGCCAATCCACCAGAAATTTTGCTTCAGATCCTTGTACAGTTTGTCCCCTCCTGGATGGACAGAATAAGGTGTGTTGTGACCTTCTCTCATTAATTGGTTCATTATTTCCTTACAACTTGCAGGTATAATCCATCTGCCTTGGAATCTCACGCTCCCATCCGGATGCAATTCAAATGGACCATGTTTTCCATCCACCATCTTCTCTTTGATATTCTTTACCCAGTAGTCCTCTCCTTGGGCTTGTTTGATCCTTTCAAATAGGGCTGGAGTGGCCGACAGGTAATATAGCTTCATCTCTTGTCCTACTCGACCACACATTGTTATTTCCAGATTGAGTTTCTGAAAATCCTTGCATAATTGTTCAGGTAATACCCAGAGAGCATGATTTGACTTTCGGCTCAAAGCATCTGCTACCTTGTTTGCCTTACCCTCTTGGTATTGGATTTCCAGATCGTAGTCCTTGATTAACTCCAACCATCTCCTTTGCCTTAAGTTAAGATCCCTTGAGTGAAGATGTACTTTAAGCTCTGGTGATCCGTAAAGATCTTGCAAGTGACTCCATAAAGGTAGTGTCGCCAGATTTTGAGGGCAAACACCACAGCTGCTAGTTCCAGATCGTGGGTTGGGTAGTTAGCCTCGTGCGGTTTTAATTGACGAGATGCATAGGCTATTACTCTTCCGTGCTGCATCAATACACATCCAAGTCCTTTGTGGGACGCATCTGTGTACAGTTCATAGCCTTCCGTTCCAACAGGTAAGGTTAACACTGGGGCAGTTGTTAACCTCTTCTTGAGTTCCTGGACGCATGCTCGCACTCTCTACTCCAACTGTACTTGGTAGTCTTCTTGAGCAGATTGGTCAAAGGTCTTGCTATCTTCGAGAAGTCCTGGACAAATCTCCTGTAATAACCTGCCAATCCCAAGAAACTTCGGACTTCTATAACAGATTTGGGTGGTTCCCATTCTATTACAGCTCTTATCTTAGTTGGATCCACGGTTATTCCTTCCCTGGTGATTATGTGACCTAGGAATGCTACCTCCTCTTTCCAAAATTCGCATTTTGAAAGTTTTGCGAAAAGTTTCCTTTCCCTCAATATTTGTAACGCCGTCCTAAGATTCTCTTCGTGCTCTTCCAGTGTCTTAGAATAAACCAAAATGTCATCTATGAATACAACAATGAAGTTATCCAGATATGGAAGAAAAATCCTGTTCATCAAATCCATGAAAGTCCCTGGTGCATTGGTCACTCCGAACGGCAAAACTGTGAATTCGTAGTGCCCGTATCTAGTCCGAAATGCGGTTTTGGAAATATCCTGCTCCGCGACTCGCACTTGGTGATACCCTGACCGTAAATCAATTTTTGAAAACACGCCCGCTCCCCTCAGTTGATCAAACAGATCATCGATCCTGGGCAATGGGTATCTGTTCTTCACTGTGACCCGATTGAGTTCTCTATAATTGATACATAGTCTCAGGCTTCCATCCTTTTTCCTTACAAACAGCACCGGTGCGCCCCAAGGTGACACACTCGGTCTGATGAATCCCTTCTCCAATAACTCTGCCAGTTGAGCCTTCAACTCTTCCATCTCTTTCGGTGCCATTCGATAGGGCGCCTTCGAGATTGGTGCGGTTCCCGGTGTGAGATTGATGGTGAATTCCACTTCCCTCTCCGGAGGCATTTCCGTGAGGTCATCTAGAAACACATCGGGAAATTCACGCACCACTGGGATTTGATTTAATTCTGGTTCTTCTATCCCAGTTTCTTGCATCAAACAGAGGTATACTTCACACCCCTTGTGAGCGTACTTCTTCAACTTCTGCATTGTCATCAACCTTGGTTCGGGTTGCTTTTCCATTCCTCGATAGGATATTCTCCTTCCCTTCGGTCCTCGCAGAACAACCTTTCGTTCACTACATACTATCTGGGCTTTATGCTTATCCAACCAGTCCATTCCTAGTATCACATCGATACCCTCTAGATCGAAACGAATAAGGTTTCCGGGACAATT
This sequence comes from Ipomoea triloba, assembly GCF_003576645.1. Classification (NCBI taxonomy): domain Eukaryota; kingdom Viridiplantae; phylum Streptophyta; class Magnoliopsida; order Solanales; family Convolvulaceae; genus Ipomoea; species Ipomoea triloba. The sequence goes on from NC_044928.1 coordinate 16,542,449, forward strand.
GAATCCCTCAATTTCTACTGTGATATTGTCATATCCCTCCTTACAGACTACTACTATTCCCGAGGCAGTTCTTACATTCAAATCTAACTCAATAGTAGGCCTTAACTTTAATCTATCCACAAATGTAGATGATATAAACGAATTTGTAGCTCCCGTATCAAACAATACTAAGCCAGGTACTGAGTTAATAAGAAATGTACCAGTCACAACGTCGTTAGCCTGAGCTTGCCTGCTGTTGACGACGTAGATCTTGCCTTGATTTCCTGTGCTGCTTTCTCCCACGGGTGCTTTCCCTTTGTTGTTAGGATTTGGAGCTGCATTAGTCAGTCTCCCCTGGTTTCCTTGCTGAAAGTTGCCTCTTCCATTTCCTGCCCCCGCAGGTCTCTGGCTGGTGTTCCCACTGAATCCTCCTCCTTGATTGTTTTTCTGAGAGGGGTCCCGAAAATTGTCCATCCTGGTCTGGCACTCGTAGTACCTGTGCCCCAAGAAACCACACTTGAAGCACTTGATCTTCTCCCCTCGACAATTCTCCCCGGGGTGATCCCGTCCACACCTCCGGCAAGTAGAACTTCTCCTCTGATTCATTCCTCCCTTCCTTTCTCCTTGCGTTGGATTAAATCTTCCCTGGTTAGATTTCCTGTTGTCCGGTCTGAATTTCTCCTGTCTATCATCGACCTTCCTTTTGTTCTTGCCGTAAACCTCCTGTTGATCCAGGTATACTTGGTAGTGATCGGATGCTCTGTCATACGCCTCCTTGAGAGTAGTGCACATAAACGGTGCAATCGCTCCTCTCACGTTCCAATCTAGTCCACGTACGAACCTCCTCGCCTTGTTGGCCTCGTTAGGTAAAATGTTCTGAGCGAACCTCATCAGCTCCACATACTGATCATAATAGTCCTGCACAGTTGCTCCCTTTTGTTTCAATCGCAGGAATTCCTCACACTTAATTCCCTTAATCCTTTCCGTATAGAATTGTCCTCTTAATTCTTCCTTAAATTCCTCCCAGCGAAAGTCTGGGTCGTGCAGAAAGTCAGGCCCAACTGTTGACCACCAGTTGTCTACTGCTTTTGTCAGGTAATACACCGCGGAAGGTACTCGCTGATCTGCAGGACAGTTGACTGCATTGAGCAGCTTGTCAAACGTCCTAATCCATTCTTCCAAGATTACCGGGTCCTTTTCACCTGCATAATATGGTGGCTTCCTACTTGCTACGGCTTTTGAAAAATCAACTTGCTGCTGTCGGTGACGTTGATTCTGGACTTGCTGGGCCATCATAAATCCAGCCATTTGTTCCATCGAAAGAGCCATACGGTCCATTGCCGATATGTCGTCGTCCTGACCGACAAGCACATTTCGTCTAGGCTGCATCTTCACCAGACGACAATTTCAAGTTAGTTCTCGAAGCATAAAAGCTCTTAAGGAGTTAGCTAACTACGCAGTTAGTATAACAGCTACTCAAGTCCTATCCCACAATTCCTAACATTCACTTCGTCATGCTCCTCAACTAGGTATCTCAACTATGGCATAACAGTTAGGAACGCATTATACTATCATGCTTACTCACAACAATTATAAGCAATGATTAACGCACATAAAGATACACAAATATTAATCAAGCATTCTAGAATCGAGAGATTCCGCGAAGTACAGATGATGAGGTACCCCTTTCTGATGCTGCCTGGTCTCCAGCTCCGCTCCAAAAGCTCACACTTAGACTACGTTGGAATAGCCGTTTAGGTCAATCTTAGCAAACTTAGGCAGACTCGAACTTGGACTTTGAAAATCGGATTCTCCGAATTTCAATCCTAGACCTACAACAGAGGTCACACAACTTAGGCTTCGACCTGGTTCCCAAAAGTTCACCCTAGGCTCTGATACCAACTTGTAACACCCCGGCTCGGCTATACCGTACATCCGGAGTAGTTACCGCCACACCTAGACTAAACTCTGACCAACCTCGAAAGAGTTCACTCTAGATGCACAGGCTAAAATAAAACTAATCACAGTCACCCGTTCTACTTAACATAGTCATATATGTATATACCTTGCAGCGGAAAGAAACGAAAGTAGCTAAGTTAGCTACGAATATACACGGGTTGGCCTCTAGGACCCAAAAACACCAAGGTTAAAGTTGCTTACAACTTTACTAGCCAAATGAGTTTACTATGGCTACAAAAATTACATTTACACAAAACAAGTCTTTCCAAAACAAAGCCTTCCCAACCAGCCATCTACTATAAGAAGCGGTACTCTGGTCCGGTGTACGTTCCCCATACTAGGTGCCACTCACCCGCGAACCAGATGAGATGGCCCAAAAAGTAACTAGGAGTGTTCACCATGGACTACTCATCCCAATGCTCCGAAGGACTGGGATCCCACGGATAGGGATAAAAGACAACGAACTCTAGGGGATCACTCCCCTCTAATACCTCTACGGGATAAGACCCAAGCCTAGACTGGGCTCTATCCAGAAAAGTCAGCTGCGAGCTGGGAACCGGAATACGAGAAGGTGCAGATGGGTAAGCTGGGGGAGGACTGTACTGCGGAGAAGGAGGAGCAGGAGGATCAGGAGCGTAGCCAGGCACGTAGGGGTCTTCGCCTATCAAAAACTGGGTGTAATCATCATAACCCAAATGCGGGAATGTAAACGCAGGTGAGCTCCCTGAGCTCATCGGGCTCCAGGAGCCCACACTAATGACATCTGTTAATAAAACACAGTGAAGTGTAGTTAGCACGACGGCTAAGTAAGGATATCCATGGGTTATTCAAAACTAAATAAAGGTTTTGTTAAATTTTACATAGGAACCTTATACCTTACTCATCAACAGAAATTCTACCTGCAACAGTTACAAATGGCAACTTGCACACATAATAGGCAAAATTCAATATCATCTCTAATCATTTTCCCTCTAGACGAGGTCATTTGAAAATCATTTACTCACCCAAAGAATATATTGCTAAACCTTTAAACATACAAGTAGGTAATGGAAAGACACAAATTCCACATTTTTGCTCTTGATCACATTATTTAAAAAACCTTTCCCTCATAAGGGAGTTCTCATTTCTTTTCATTTTTCAAAGATAGAACCCACAACCTTTGGGTATTTTCACCTTTCACTTTTCAAAGAGGAATCACCCACAACCTTTGGGTATTTAAATACTTGCCACATCCCTCTTTTCCGTAGCTACAGCGAAACTACATTGATATTTCAAAATTCCACTTGGTCCTAAATAGAAAGAGTGAGGCCTTCGGAGTTATTTCTCCACTTCTGACCACTTGGATCGTTGAACTCGGGTTCGGTGGTCATCGCCCGGTCTAATACTGATCCCCTGGACTTATAGGAGCGTTGGAATGATTCCTAGCTAGCCTCACTAGGTTCATAAGAACAACACCTACCCGAATCATAGAGTTACTTATACTTAAGTGTGCACACCCCCGTAGGAGTACCTTTTCCTTCCGGGTGATATAGTACTTGCGAATGGACTTCGCCCACAGTATGAATGATCATACACATAACCATCATGCGGGAAGGCATTTTAAGCTCATCTTTATCCCGTAGGTTAACAAGGTCCTTCATCACTTTTACTAGAACTAAGGTTTAAACAACATTTTTCTTCCTTTTTCCTTTTCTTTCAAAAATTGAACTCATCCGTTCATAGGCTTTTTCAAATATCATACCAAATATGAATAAAATTTTGGAAGGAAAAATCAGTTGAAGTCAGATTTATGCGAAACTGTACACACAGGAAAACACACCGACGGAACACGCCACGGACGCGCCGTGGACGCGCCGACGGACGCGCGTCCCGTCGCCGGAAGCCCGCCGGACACGCGTCCGCCGTCGCATCCGGCCGGTCGGCCGTGATCGGCGCCCACTGGACGCGCGTCCAGTGCCGCGTCCGTCCTGTTTTGTAATTTTCTGGGCAGTAAAAACAGTGTGCAAACAACTTGTTTTCCCATCATTTTCATAAATATAAGCTTGTATGGATACAAACATAATATATACATGCATATATAAGTCATGAACATGCATACAAAAATCTCCAAAGTCCAAAAAGTAGACTCATGAGCTAGCTAAGAGATCTTCAAGCTTAACACATAGATTTGCATGTAAGATGAACCTTGTATCTTTCCCCAAATTTCACTCAAAACCCTATGAGCAAAAATTAACATCATAACAACAAATATTAAGAAACTAAGCTTAGATTCAAGATCTAGGAAGGAAAATAAAGCTTTCTACCGAATAAAATTAAAGTTTTACCGAATATTTTGACACTTGTGAAGAAAGCTTGGCTATGGAAGGTGAGCTCTAATGGTGGAAGAAGATGAACTCCCTCTCTCCCTCTTCTCCTTGAATATTTCGGCAATAGTGAAAGGGAAATGGGGAAAAACAATGAAGACTAGTCCACTTTGTCTTGCAAGACTAACCCACTCAACCTATTAATTTAATCCCTTTTATTCACATGGGGATCTAATTGGGACACTTGTCACAATCCTATGGTAAGACTTGAAGGATAGAAATTTTGCTAGACAGTTAGGGATTAATTCAGATGAATGTTCGGTGGAAAATAGCTTAATTCGGGAAAATTCTAATACCAAAATTATTCTAAAAATAATCTCATCATTAATCACCAAAATCAGAAATTTTCCGGTATATTGCGAAGTTCAGCGGTTCGTAGGCTCGTAACAAAATCTTCATTCTTATAGTCCGTCTAAATTCAACTTAACCACGTAGGGAGTTCATACTTAGTCATATTATGCATAGTAATCCATTTCCTAGGAAATCCGAGTCGAAAATTCGTCCCTAAAAATTTTACGGTTCGTGACCGGTACGTAGGATCGCAGCTTATTAACAACTATTTTCACTTATAAAAAAAAATCTTTTGAAGTACCGGGAGATCATTTCATGAATGTCATAGCTTAAAGAAATATTTTCCGAACCTCAAACTTATTGAAATACGAAGCCGGGCGAGGGGTTACACCGTTGCTCCTTGACCTATATAACTATGTTGAAATACGAAGCCGTTGTTCTCTGGGATTGATTGGAGAAACTAAGTAATTCTAAAAATCCTAATTTTATCACTTTATGCTTAATTCTTTGTGTATTACTGTATTATTTAATATTTATGTCATTATGTGATATTAGATGTCATCTGATGAGTGATGACTGATATGTGAATCTGTGAAATTATGAAAACCCTAGTTTTATGTTGTCTGAGTTTATATGTAATCTATGAGATCTCTTGTTTACTTTGGTATTAGATATGTCCCTCAGTCATTGAGTCTATATGTAATCTGTGACTCTGTGAGGTCTCCAGTTCACTTTGAATCTTTGATATCAAATTTATGATATGTCATATGTCCTTGAGTTTATATGTATTATGTGAGATATCCAGTTTACCTTAATTAAATAATGGAAACCTTTAAATTAAATGCATACATGATGAACTTTTATAGGTGCCTGAATATTCTGTGATATTTCTAGTTTAATTTGATATCAGATATATCTCTCAGTCCCTTAGTTTATACGAATGTTCCTAAGTGTATATGTCATCTGTGAGATTTCCAGTTTACTTTAATATCAAATTTGTGATATGTCTCTCGGTTTATATGTATTCTGTGAGATTTCCAGTTTATCTTAATGACTCCTTAAATGGTGGAAGCCTATAAATAAAATCCATACATGATGAACTTTTATAAGTGCCTGAATCTGGATTTTATAACATGTAAGTTTATGGATACTTGGACCCTTAAATTGAAATAAAGCCTATAAGTGGCTAAGTTGCTAAATGGTAACTGTGAATTCTAAAATACTAAAATCTAGATTATGCATGATGAAATGTTTTCAATTGCCTGAATCTAGATTTCTCTCAATCCTGCCTGTTTAAATAATTATGTGCTAATGTGCATGCTTGATGCCTAGGTCCATAACTGTTACGTTGATGATCTTCAATGAGTGATTTCCCATTCACTAATACTTTCCCCTTTTTAGATGGAAAGTACTAGTGGTTTGCCTGGAAGTCAACTTGAGGTGGAAGCCGAATCTGTAGAGACAAATAATTCTCAGCAGCATTTGTCTCAACTTGTTCCAAAGAAAAGGAAAGAGGTTGAGACCAGATCTCTTGTATGGGATCACTTTGAAAAAAAAAACAATGAGGGTTGTGTTATCAAAGCAAAATGTTTATATTGTGCAAAGTTATTTCATGTGAGTCCAAGAAACATGATGCTTCTTCTTTGAGAAATCATATTTTAAGCTGTCTTAAAAATCCTCATTCTAACGATACAAGGCAGTCCTTGCTTACATTCCAACTTGCCCCTTCTGTTGGAACTGAAAGTAGTGAAGGCACTGAAGGGGTGTTGGGAACTTGGGTGTTTGACTAAGACTTGATATTTGATAAGGAGAGCCTTAGTTGGGATGGTTATTGTGGATGAACTACCTTTTAGGATTGTTGAGTGGCAAGAAATTAGGAAGTTTGTGCTAGTTTGTTGTCCTAGGTTTAAAATCCCTTTAAGATAGACTATCAGTAGAGACATATTCAAGATATTTTATGCAGAGACGTTAAATTTGAAAAAGGTTTTTAGGAATAGCAGTCAAAGGGTCAGTATTACAACTGATACTTGAACTTCAGTCAAGTGAATAAATTACATGTGTATAACTACACATTTCATTGATAGTGAGTGGAAGCTCCTAAAGAAAATAATTTCATTTGTTCCTATCTATTCACACAAGGGGGGAAAGTATTGCAAAGGCTTTAAAAAGTTGCCTTTTGGACTTGGGTCTCAAATAAGTTTTCAGTGTCACATTTGATAATGCTTCCAGCAATGAGGTGCCATGATAATGCTTTAAAAAGTTGCCTTTTGGACTTGGGTCTTAAAGAAGAATTTGGTGCCTTGGGGTTGTACTACTGTTAAGTGTAAGTGTTTGCACATGAGGTGTATTGCTCACATCCTTAACTTGGTGGTAGAGGATGGGTTGAAAGAATGTGATAGTGCTATTAAAAAAGTGAGGGATGTTGTTAGGTATGTGAGGAGCTCACTGTTGGTCCCGAGGGGATGGGGTATAAGTCTAGAGGGGGGGGGTGAATAGACTTATATAAGATTTTGCAAATCTTTTCTCGATCTCTCGTGACTAATAGACTTAGGGTTTTTAAGTCTGGTTAATCACAAGTTGAAGACAAAGTTTTATGCGCAGCGGAAAAGTTATCCCCTTTTTAATTAGCACGAGTTTGGGTGAGTTCGAGAGGTGTGTTTATATGAAGTGCAGTTCGAGAGGTTAGCGAGAGGTAAAAACAAAAAGTAAATGCGAGAGAGATTTTTAAGTGGTTCGGCCAACCCGCCTACGTCCACTCTTCTTCTAGAAACCCCCTAGAAAGATTGCACTAAAAACTTCCCTTTTTAGTACAATACCGAGCACTTGAGCTTTGAACACCAAGCCAGCCTCAAGTCTCGCGAGCGCTTGAGCTTTTATCACCAAGCCCGCCTCAAGCCTCAGATTTCCCAGGTTTTTCGCCCCGCTTCTTGTTACTCCACCTATCGAGCACTTGAGCTTTGATCACCAAGCCCGCCTTAAGCCTCAGGATCTTCACAAGACAGCCTCCAGGTTACTCCGCCTCTTCTTGCCTTCTCCAAAGCAAGGTTGTTCCGGTTGTCACAGGTTTGTGTAACAATCTCCAATCTGATCAAAAGCTATCGTTGGATAATCTTCGTTGTTGAGCAGCTTTGATCACCTTCTGGATGTGTATGAGTTGTAGTTATGTAACTCTCTCGAAACACTAAGATGTGTTTTCTCGCACTAGTGAATATCAAAGTGATATTCCAGATTAAGCACTTGCACTTTCACGTTTGTTTCAGACACCTTTGAATCCTTTTTCAGAATTCTCGAACTCTATGGATAGATCATTAATTTTTTGTTGTGTCTTCCAGTGCTTATATATGAGAGTTGAAGAATAATTTCGTTGGAGGGAAAATTATTCCGTTTGAAATCTGGCTCCCATGCTGATCATGGGACTTGCACTATTCAGCATGTTTCATGGAGTGGTGGCCTGGTTACTTGTGCCTTTTGTCTTGTAGTGAATATCCCATATTCCACTGACGTGTCATCCACTTCCGCCCATTTTGAAATTTCACGTTCAGCACCTCCTCAATATTCTATCTCCATGATATCCTTCTTCTCCATAGTTAAGTTACTCTTTTCTCTGAGTATTAATCGTATTTTGGTTTCTGGAGAAGTTTCAGACTATCGAGACCTAGGTTGATGTCTCGAACTGGATCGATGTCTCGAGACTATGAAGTCTTGATCCCATGTTTATAACTTGAGACTTAGTTGATGCCTCGATCCTATGTCTCGAACTAGATCGATGTCTTGAAACATTGATGTCTCGATCTATGTCTCGAACTTTTCTGATGTCTCGAGACTTAGTTGATGTATCGCAGACCCTTATTCCTCCAATGATGTCTCGTGTCTTCTTCTGATCTATCTATGAAAAACTTACAACACGAAACTTCTAAAGTGTTCATCCAAGTTTACTTTGAGCTTAAATATTTTCCGAGCTGAGCTCATTTACTCGGTTGTATTTTCGCTCTTGGTTTACTTGTCGAACTTAGATCGTTTTGCCTATGTTTCGAGACTTGGGGATTTTTACTTAACAATTGGTATCATCAAAACCTATTACATGATGTTCCTAACAATTTCCCCCTTTTTGATGATGCCAACACTTATACTTACTTTTATGGCTGATTTTCAAGAAAATAAACTTTGATTTTATTTTCAGCGCATACGGTAAGTTTGACAGAAAGACTTTCTAGACTTGCTAAGGAATAATATAAACTCACGCACTCACCCCAGCAAAAGATATGTATATATTAAGATTATGAGGAGTGCAATACAGAGTTTAGCTTAGCAAAGATAAGGAAAAGTAAATAACAACATTCTCAGCAATAAAATAGGAATAGAAGAGGAGTTTGAACAATGAGAACTTACTTCTTATCATCTTTCCTTTTCTTGTTAATGGCTGCTCGTGTCTTGATGGGGTATTTCGAATTTACCAGGCTCATGTATTCATCTGTAACATCTAGGTGCCGGTAGTTTCTGTAAGCTTCACCCACGAACTCACCATCAATCACTCCATCTTTCCACCATGCAATGCATTCTTCTGGAGACATATTGCTGTGAGCAGATATTCCAGTGATTTGCAAAAGCTTGAATATCTGAAAGGTCAGACTTTGTTCAGTATCTTCCTTGGTCCCAAACTTGAAATTGGTCATGACCAAGTCGATCTTCTTTTTGTCTTTTGATTGTTGTTCTTGTCTTTTTCTTCTCCTTTCTCTGTCTTCTTCTCTCCTTTTCTCCTTTTCGATTGTTTGCTGGATCCTTAGCTCCTCCAACCTTTTTGCTTCCTCCAATTTCTTGCTGCTTATTCGTGGAACTTTTGGAGGAGGAGGTCCGAGAGCTAAGGTTTCGCTTGCTGCCCTTTTCTTGCTTGCTGCTGTGCTATGTCCAGATTCCTTTCCACCCTTTGTTGATGTCTTTTCCCCCTTGTTGGCATCATCCCTAGATGAGAGGAGGATTGACATACCTTCAACAAGGCTTTGGAGGTGGGCAGGTACTTGGTTCGACAGGTCATTGAGTAAAACTTGCATGGTCTCCTGTCGAAGTTCAGATGTGTGCATAAAAGCTCTGAGCTCCTGCCGCAGTTCAGCAACTTCAGTTCTTGCTCCTCTGGCAGCATCTTCAGCCCAGGCCACTTGCTCGGTTAGCTCCTCATAACTAGGTGGAGCATCCTCTTGAATATCTGATGGCATTGATGAATACTGGGCAAGTGTAACCTTTCGTTCAATTCTGTCTACATTAGCAGATAGATCGCCCAACAAGTGGCGCACCTCACCAAGGAATTGATCTCGAATCTGACGATCATCTATAGTGATAGGAGAAGAGGGTGAAGACAAACCTTTCAAAGGAGGGGACTTGGGTGCTTCCAGATTTCCACCCATATGTGGCAGTGCCGAGTCCACCTCTCGAACTTGTACCTGAGGTGCAGCAGGAGCACTGGGATCAGAGCTTGAAGGTAGCTCCTTGTCAGGCGCTTCCCGGTTTTCACCTAAGGGATGGATCACTTCTTGCTCTTCACCTCTCGAACCTGCGTCCTCAGCTTCAGAACTTGGATCGATCGGATTGGCTGAGGAGGGAACCTCTGCATCAGATGCTTCCAGGTTACCATCTGAGAGAGAAGCCTCCTCAACACCACTTCTCGAACCAATGCTGGTGTTTGGTCCATCTGCTGGTGGCAGTGCATCATCAGCAGGTGCTTCCTGGTTTCCACCTGATGAGTGAATGCCTTGCTTTTCACCATCTCTCGAACCAGCTGGACTCGTGGGTATCTGTTCATCTTGCTCAGTGGCATGCTCAGGGGAGTCAGGTACTTCAATGATTTCAGGAGCATACCATATTTGCCTTTCAAGGAGTCTTGCATTGAAGGATTGAGCTGTGTCATCTGGCAGCAGGAAAGGAGATGGTAACTGCCATCCTTTTCTGGTTGAATCAAGTGGTCATATGGTTAAGGATCTTCCCCCTGAGTGATTGATCCCTAACCCTCCTTATTCCTCCTGCTGTTGTTACATGTACGATGTCAGTTTGTTATCTGTCGAAGTGATCTCTCGACCTACCCTCCTTCGAGACATACTGTATTTGGACAAACTGACTGTGTATCTCTCGGATGACCTTTCGATGATAGATTGCGAAAGAGTAGTAAGATAGAGAAGATAGATTCAAACAAAAGATATCACTTAGAACAATTCCATTAGTTCATTTAGTGAATTTCAGTTACATTTCTTATGAATCTATACATATCCTAGTTTCCTAGAGACTCTTTTAGCAGCTTCCTTAGTATAGGTTTGAACGGTATGCTGCTCTCTAGGGACTGCTTAATGTAGCAGGAAGTGACCATCTTCATCGCTAATCCTCTTTAGGTTTCTGGATTAGAGACGGTCACCCCTTCTTGTTCTTCTCTACCCCCTTCGACTGCTGCTGACCTCAGAAAGTCCCAACTGGTCTTCCTCTCCCTTTCCCTTGGTTCTCCATTTGGTTAAGGAAGGCCCTTTTCCAGAAAGTGCAGCTGTGGGAGGTCCACTAATGCGAGATCCTTCTCCTGACTCCAGTGTCTCATCTTTGAGGATCTCATTACATCTTGGGATCCATTCACCCTTAGTGGGAATGGGATGCTTGCTTGGATTATTAGGAAGTTCCGCAATCTTTTCGTCCTTCACCAATTCTAGGTAGTTTTCTCCTTGGAAATCCTTGGTCTTGACTGCTGGTTTCTTTCCTCTATAAAAGAATGGAACATCATCTTTTCCTTTCTTTTTCTCCATGTTGAAATTGATATGAGAGTTGTGATCTATTCTGAGGAAAAAGCACCCCTTTTATAGTAGAAAGTAGAAACTGTTGAGTCACTAGCTTCTCTATTTAATGACCATTCAATGACATGTAACTCCAAGGCTCCCATAAAGTTGATGTAACCGCCCCTCACAAGCGAAACAGTGCTTGGCACTTAATACAAGAAGATAAGATTTGACCATTCAACCCAGTTCTATCATTCCCAATTCTAACCTTAGTTGAGAAAACCTATTTTCACATAAAGCTTTAGTGAAAATATCTGCCAGTTGCTTCTCCGTTGCAACATATTTCAAAACAATGTCCTTTTTCTCAACATAGTCCCAGATGAAGTGATACTTGATATCTATATGCTTAGTCCTTGAGTGTAACACAGGATTTTGAGTGATGGCTATGGAGCTTGTGTTGTCGCACATAATCCTAACTTCTTTACACTCAACACCATAATCCATTAACTGTTGCTTCATCCATAAAATCTGAGCACAACAACTTCCAGCTGCTACATATTCTGCCTCGGCGGTACTTGTAGCTATTGAATGCTGTTTCTTGCTAAACCATGAGACAAGTCTCCCTCCTAGAAACTGACATGTCCCGGATGTGCTTTTTCTATAAATTCTACAACCGGCAAAGTCCGCATCTGAGTAACCAGTAAGCTCGAAAGATCCACCTCTCGGATACCAAAGCCCAACACTTTGCGTACCCTTGAGATATCTTAGAATCTTTTTAGATGCATTAAGATGACTTTCCTTAGGACTTGCCTGAAATCTAGCACATACACCTACTGCAAAGGATATATCTGGTCTACTTGCTGTTAAATAAAGAAGAGATCCGATGATACCTCGATACATAGTCTGATCGACCTCTCGACCTTCACTGTCAGCATCGATCCGTAGAGAGGTTCCCATTGGTACTTTGACTGAGGATTTCCCTTCGATATTGTATTTCCTTAGCAGGTCCTTGGTGTATTTCTCCTGGTCGATGAAGATGCCTTCCTTAAGCTGCTTCACTTGCAATCCCAGGAAGTAATTGAGCTCTCCCATCATGCTCATCTCGAATTTCCCTTTCATCAAGCTGGAGAACTTCTCGCACAGATCTGGATTGGTGCTTCCGAAAATGATATTGTCCACATAGATTTGCACCAATAAGATATGATCCCCATCCTTGATTCTAAACAATGTTTTGTCCACTAGGCCTTTGGTGAACCCACACTGAAGTAGAAAGGAGGATAGAGTATCATACCAAGCTCTCGGAGCTTGCTTTAAGCCGTAGAGTGCCTTCTTCAACTTGTATACTTTGTCAGCTCCCACGTCCTTCAAGAAACCCGGAGGTTGTTCGACGTACACCTCTTCTTCAAGAAGTCCGTTCAGAAAAGCGCTCTTGACATCCATTTGATATACCTTGAAGTCTTTGAAGGCGGCATATGCGAGAAAGATACGGATGGCTTCGAGACGTGCCACTGGAGCAAAGGTTTCATCAAAATCTATACCTTCCTCTTGGCAGTATCCTTTCGCAACAAGTCTGGCCTTGTTCCTAACAATGATCCCATCCTCATTCATCTTGTTTCTGAAAACCCATTTTGGTGCCAATCACGTTTTGATGATGAGGTCTCGAAACCAATTCCCATACGTCATTCCTTTCGAACTGATGAAGTTTCTCTTGCATGGCTTGTACCCAATCTGGATCACTTAGAGCCTCATCAATCACCTTTGGCTCTAGCTGTGATATAAAACAGGCGAACATGCCTTCTCTGTACACTGATCTCGTTCTTACTCTGTCCAACACGTCTCCGATCACTTGATCAGCAGGGTGACTTCTAAGCCATCTTAAGTCTAGTTGTTGCTCCTCCACTGATCTTTCAATGGTGTGTTGTGGAGATGAGATTGGTTCTTCTTCAATCTCAGCTAGTTCTACTGGTTGTAAATCATCCTTCTTCATGATTTCTTCATCATCTGATTCTGAAAGGATTTCTGTGACGTTTCGAACTATCGACTACTTCCCATCGAGAGGTAAATCTAATCTCTCGATTTTCTCTGGCTGAGCCTCTTCAATCGTTTCAGCCTCAGGTACTGGATTTGATGGTTGATCTACGGGTGCTCTATCATCAAAGGTGATGTGTATTGATTCTTCAACCACCAATCTCCGCTTGTTGAAGACTCTGAAGGCCTTACTTGTCGATGAGTAACCTAGAAATACTCCATCGTCTGCCTTCTCGTCAAAGACTCTTAGATGAGTCTTTCCATTGTTGTGGACATAGCATTTGCATCTGAATGTGTGGAAGTAGCTCACATTTGGTTTCCTTCCGTTCCACAACTCGTACGGGGTCTTTCCAACACCCTTCACGATCAAGGACCGATTTTGGGTGTAGCATGCTGTGTTGACTGCTTCTGCCCAAAATCCTTGTGGTAGGTTGGCTTGTGAAAGCATGGTCCTTGCTACCTCTTTGAGAGTCCTGTTCCTCCTTTCGGCAACGCCATTTTGTTGAGGTGTTCGAGTAGCTGACAATTGATGATGAATCCCATTCTCTGTGCAGTAGCTCTCGATAACTTGATTAACGAACTCTCCTCCTTGGTCTGACCGGATCTTAAGAATCGAGACATCCATTTCCACTTGAACTTGTCTTAGCAGGTTGGGTAAGGCAACCTTTGTCTCGCTTTTCTTGGTTAAGAACATGATCCATGTGAATCTTGTGTAGTCATCTACCACCACAAGAGTATACTTTCTTCCTCTCATGCTAGGTGGATCTACCGGACCAAATAAGTCCATATGAAGGAGACTTAAAGGTCTAGTAGATGATATTTTGGCCTTTGACTTAAAAGAGGATTTGATCTGGTTGCAGCACTGACATGCCTCACAAATCTTATCCTTTCGAAACGTTACTTTAGGCAGTCCTTCCACTAGATTCCTCTTTGTAAGCTTATTGATGGTTTTGAAGTTGAGATGACTAAGCTTACTGTGCCAATCCCAGCATAAGTCTTCCTTGCTCCTTGCTAGCATACATAGGGATGGTTTGGCAGAATTCCAATCCACTATGTACATGTTTCCTTTCCTTGCTGCTTCCAAGACGACTTCGAGAGATTCCTCACTTATAATCCGGCATTTGCTTTTGGTGAAGACGACCTTATAGCCTTTGTCACAGAACTGGCTTGTGCTTAGGAGGTTGAACTTGAGTCCTTCAACATATGATACCTCCTTAGTAACCAGCTCATTCTTTTGGACCTCACCAACAGCCTTTGTGCGTCCTTTCTTCTCGTTGTCGCCAAACGTCACCAAGGGACCTTCGATAGGTTGGATGTTCTCTAGCAGCGTCAGATTTCCAGTCATATGTCTCGAACATCCACTGTCAATGAACCACACGTCCCTGGTGTCCTGCAAGGAAATCAAGCAAGTTTAGGTACCCAAACTTTGGGTCCTGAATGGTTAGTTAATTTAGGCATCCATTTATACATTGGACCCATCACTCCAAGCCTCGGTGCAATGTAGCCATTATACGTTTGATAATCATAAGGAATGCTAGCGAAGACTCTGGGCTTTTTAGGTGCATAGATCAGTTTAGGTTGAGCCCTGATCTTAGACTTGCGCACCAAGCCCTTCATGGCATGTTTAGTCACGTGGTACCGTTGAAACTGAGGTTTCTTCCACGGTTTGAAATCGTGTGACCAGTCCTCATTGGATGGGTAGTGTCTGCCTTCTACCATCCGTGAGTTCCTAACTCTATGGATCTCAGACCCTCCATATTTGCCCTGAGGCGCATTATATGAGTGTAGCTTTTCTTGTGCTTAGAATGGCTTTGCGAGAGATAGTTAGGTGACCTCTCGATAGTTTTCACCCAGCCATTCCTTGCAGCTTTCCTATACTTCCCATTTCTGGTGTATAGGGACGGTTTGTGAATAGCTACTCTGGTCTCTCTAGATGGTCCTTTATGACCCTTGTTAGGTTTGGGTCGAGATCCTTCATTATTTGAAGTTCCCAAACCATTGGTCTGCTTATTTCTCGAAAGACTGTCTTGACAGAACCCGAGACCGGTTCTGTCACAGGTAGGTCTGTGATCATTCACCATTTTCTCCATTACTTTGGAGGAATTGGTGTATGATGCAATGACCTGTCTAAGATTATATTCTCGAGTTTCTCGAGCTTTGCACTCTTCTTTAAGTTGGATTATTTCAGCTTCTAAGTTGCTTACTTTGAGAGTAAGCTCTGAATTCTCTTTCGAGACATTCTTAAGCATATCTCTTTCAGCAATTAGTTTGCTGTTTTCCTCCATTACTTTAGCATGAGCGCTATTAGCGATATTGAGGTTCCTTCTGAGCGATTCCAACATCTCGAAGGGATCCTCATCGCTTCTAAAAGAAGAACAATGAGAGGTGGAAGTAGAGCAGCGAGATGTGGAAGTAGAGGTTACCTCATTGTTGATAGCCATTAGGCATTGATCCTCTTCTTCCTCGGTGTAAAGGCAAATGAGCCCCCTCTCATCTTCTGAGCTGCTGCTACCTTCACTGGAGCTCGATGTCTCGGACTCCTCGGCCGACCTCTTGATCTCCTCGACGACAAGCGCCTTCCTGCGCAGATGTGTCTTTGATGATCCTTTGAAGCCACCTTGTGCTGGCTTTTCCCTGAATTCCTCTATTCTCTTGGAATCCTTGCCTTCTTGGCCCTGATGCTTGCTTACTAGTGGATAAGGGCATTCGGCCTTGAAATGTCCCGGTCTTCTACAGTTGTAGCATAGACCCTGATTTTCCTCCTTCGTCCTTCTGGATGGATATCTCTCGCTTTTCCTTCTTGAGGAGGAAGGTGAACTTGTGTTGCTCTCCGGATTCATCTTCATGTATTTCCTGAATGTTCTCACAAAGAGAGCAAACTGTTCGTCAGACATAATATTCATAGGGTTATGGTCTGACCTTGAGGATGTGGATGGTTGCTCTGCAACAAGTGCGATGTTTCGTCGGTCCACAATGTCGTCATCTCTCGGGAACATTTCGAACTCGAAGGCTTTGAGATCCCGGAAGAGTTTGTCTGTTGTGGTTTCCTTCAGATCTCGGTGATCTCTCATCGTGATCACCTTAACTTCCCACTCCTTGGTAAGGCCACGTAAGACCTTCAGGTTTAGCTCCTTTTGTGGGATCTCTTTCTCGAGGTCGCTGATCTCGGTTGTGAGCTTCATGAACCGAGACTCCATGCTGTCGATGCTTTCTCCTGGCCTCATCTTGAAGTCTTCAAACTTCTTCATGGCCACAGTGAGTTTATTCTCTTTCTCCTATTCGTCACCTTTACCTATTAGCATCAAAGTACTCCATACCTCTTTTGCAGTTTTGCATTTTCTGACCCTTGGGAAGATGGTCTCGTCTATGGCTCGGAAAAGAATATCCTTGGCAATATTGTCAAGGTTATTTCTTTTTCTATCGTCGCTCGTCCATTCTTCCTTTGGTTTGGGGACGTACTTTGGTGCATCTTTGTTTTGCTCCGCAGCAGTGTTTACCATTAAGATCTTGACTGGACCTTCAGTGATAACATCGGCTATCTCGTCATGGAGGGCAGATAGATACGCGAGCATGCGTGTTTTCCAGTCATCAAACCTGCTGAGATCAAAAAGAAGATGCCTCGACAACATGCTATCCATATTAAAGAAAATTTTCTCGTGCTTGAAAAACCCTTTTCAAACAATTTTCAAAGATAGATCTCCAGGCAATATAAACAAAGGTTTATATCGATCAAAGAACTCGCTCTGATACCAATTGTTGGTCCCGAGGGGATGGGGTATAAGTCTAGAGGAGGGGGGGTTAATAGACTTATATAAGATTTTGCAAATCTTTTCTCGACCTCTCGTGACTAATAGACTTAGGGTTTTTAAGTCTGGTTAATCACAAGTTGAAGACAAAGTTTTATGCGCAGCGGAAAAGTTATCCCCTTTTTAATTAGCACGAGTTTGGGTGAGTTCGAGAGGTGTGTTTATATGAAGTGCAGTTCGAGAGGTTAGCGAGAGGTAAAAACAGAAAGTAAATGCGAGAGAGATTTTTAAGTGGTTCGGCCAACCCGCCTACGTCCACTCTTCTTCTAGAAACCCCCTAGAAAGATTGCACTAAAAACTTCCCTTTTTAGTACAATACCGAGCACTTGAGCTTTGAACACCAAGCCAGCCTCAAGTCTCGATAGCACTTGAGCTTTGATCACCAAGCCCGCCTCAAGCCTCAGATTTCCCAGGTTTTTCGCCCCGCTTCTTGTTACTCCACCTATCGAGCACTTGAGATTTGATTACCAAGCCCGCCTCAAGCCTCAGGATCTTCACAAGACATCCTCCAGGTTACTCCGCCTCTTCTTGCCTTCTCCAAAGCAAGGTTGTTCCGGTTGTCACAGGTTTGCGTAACAATCTCCAATCTAATCAAAAGCTATCGTTGGATAATCTTCGTTGTTGAGCAGCTTTGATCACCTTCTGGATGTGTATGAGTTGTAGTTATGTAACTCTCTCGAAACACTAAGATGTGTTTTCTCGCACTAGTGAATATCAAAGTGATATTCCAGATTAAGCACTTGCACTTTCACGTTTGTTTCAGACACCTTTGAATCCTTTTTCAGAATTCTCGAACTCTATGGATAGATCATTAATTTTTTGTTGTGTCTTCCAGTGCTTATATATGAGAGTTGAAGAATAATTCCGTTGGAGGGAAAATTATTCCATTTGAAATCTGGCTGCCATGCTGATCATGGGACTTGCACTATTCAGCATGTTTCATGGAGTGGTGGCCTGGTTACTTGTGCCTTTTGTCTTGTAGTGAATATCCCATATTCCACTATCTTGAGTCCATGCTCCACTTTTGTCTTTTGGCAAAAGTTACTCTTTTTATATTCCCATCATTCCTTGTTTTTAGGGAATCAGACCACTTTAGGATTGTTGCACCTTTTGACCGTTTGTGGTGGAAGTCTGACGTGTCATCCACTTCCGTCCATTTTGAAATTTCACGTTCAGCACCTCCTCAATATTCTATCTCCATGATATCCTTCTTCTCCAAACTTAAGTTACTCCTTTCTCTGAGTATTAATCGTATTTTGGTTTCTAGAGAAGTTTCAGACTATCGAGACCTAGGTTGATGTCTCGACTGGTTGATGTCTCGAACTGGATCGATGTCTCGAGACTATGAAGTCTCGATCCCATGTTTATAACTTGAGACTTAGTTGATGCCTCGATCCTATGTCTCGAACTAGATCGATGTCTTGAAACATTGATGTCTCGATCTATGTCTCGAACTTTTCTGATGTCTCGAGACTTAGTTGATGTCTCGCAGACCCTTATTCCTCCAATGATGTCTCGTGTCTTCTTCTGATCTATCTATGAAAAACTTACAACACGAAACTTCTAAAGTGTTCATCCAAGTTTACTTTGAGCTTAAATATTTTCCGAGTTGAGCTCATTTACCCGGTTGTATTTTCGCTCTTGGTTTACTTAACAGTTGGTATCATCAAAACCTATTACATGATGTTCCTAACACTCACTTGCTAGGCTACTAAAGTTTAGGGACCTAGCTTATCAAATTGGGGTAGAAGCTAGGAATTCTTTGTGTCTTGATGTTCCTACAAGGTGGAACTCCACCTATATGATGCTTCATACTACATTGTTATTTCAAAAAGTCTTTGAAGTGTATGAAGATCATGGCAATTTATTTAAATCTGATTTGGGTGAAAATATACCTAGTTTCCTGGACTCGGATTCCATTGCATCTTTGGTTAAGATTCTAAAATCTTTTTATGAAATGACTGTTAGGATTTCTGGTTCACTGTATGTGACTTCTAATACATTTTTTACTGAGGTTTCTGATCTGTCTTACTTATTGACAAATATAGTGGAAGATGAAACTGGGAGTGTTAAATTGATGGGCAGGAATATGAGAACAAAGTTTGATAAGTATTAGGAGTGATCTTGTAAAAATAAATTTTCTGATTTTCTAGACCCCATGGACAAAATAGAATACATGTCCATTTAGTTTACTAGTTATATGGTGAGGATAAGGGTAAATCATTATTTGAGAAGGTTATTGTTGGCCTTAAGGAATTGTTTCAAGATTACGTTGCTAGTTTTCCTATCTAGTCTACTCTTGAACAATATGACAAATATGCTCCCTCTATTTCATTATCTGATTATGTTTCTGTTGGGAAACCTCAATAATTATTGAAATTCCAAATTAAAAAACAAAGATTGGAAAGTGGAGATTTGTCTAGAAAAAAAAAATTGACTTGGAAGTGTATTTGTCTAAGGTTATTGTGGATGAGGCGGATTCATTTGACCTTCTCAGATGGTGGAAACTCAATTTTGATAGGTTCATTGTGTTGTCTAAAATAGCAAGGTATATACTTGTTGTTCACATCTCTACTGTTGCATCAGAATCAACATTTAGTACTAGTCGCAGGGTACTAGATACATTTAGAAGTAGGCATGTTAATCGGGCCCGAACCCGATAACTAGCCCAAAAAAATCCGAAACCGATAGGGCTATAGCCCGAACGGGCTAGCCCGATGAGTTCGAAACCAATAAGCCCGATGGCCCGATAGGGCTAGCTCGAAATTAAATGGGCTAGCCCGATAGCCTGAACAATTGAAAACTATTCTTTATTATACAAGTGATGTGAAACATAACATACATGGAATGTATAAGTGAGTTTATCTTTAGTATTTTTTTATCACTAGATACTAAATATATATTATATATAATAAATAAATATTCTAGGTAATATATATATATATATATATATATATGTATGCATAGGATCGCGTTCAAATGCGTACTGGCTGCCCAGGAGAGAAATGCGGGCGAATCACAGTGCGCCACGTGTCCGGAATGTAGTTGCATATAACATTATAACTAGGTGCACGTATAGTTATAACTAGATGCACTTAGGTGCACCCAGATGCATAAATGTTAACAAGATAAATTACTTGCATTTGTAAGTGAAAATAGGTGCACACGTGCAAGTAAAATGTATTACAAGTGCAAGTAAATTGTACACTGAGCATCAATACTAAGTGCACCTAATGTTATAACTAGGTGCACCTAATGTTATAACTAGGTGCACCTAATGTTATAAGTAGGTGCACCTAGGTTGCACCAGGTGCATGAATATTAACAAGGTAATAAATTACATGCATTTGCAAGTGAAAATATTTGCGAAAATAGGTTCATGGATATTAACAAGGTAATTACTTGCACTTGTAAGTGAATATAGGTGCGAATATAGGCGCACTTTTAAGTGAAACTAGGTGCACTTGTAAGTGAGAACGCTCCACAGCCGTCCAACTATTTTCACTTACAAGTGCAAGTAATTTACCTTGTTAATATTCATGTACCTATTTTCGCAAATACTTTCACTTACAAATGTAAGTAATTTACGTTGTTAATATTCATGCACTTAGGTGCAACCTAGGTGCACCTAGTTATAACATTAGGTGCACTTAGTATGATACTCAATGTACAATTCACTTGCACCTGTAATACGTTTTACTTGCATCTGCAATACATTTTACTTGCACTTGTGCAAGTAATTTACTTTGGTAACATTCATGCACCTAGGTGCAACCAATGTGCACCTAATTATAACATTAGGTGCACCTAGTTATAACATTAGGTGCACCTAGTTATAACATTAGGTGCACTTAGTATTGACACTTAGTGTACTGGTGCCACCTAGGTGCACCTAGTTATAACATTAGGTGCACTTAGTATTGACGCTTAGTGTACAATTCACTTGCACCTGTAATATATTTTACTTGCATCTGCAATACATTTTACTTGCACTTGTACATGTAATTTACTTTGTTAACATTCATGCACTTGGGTGCAACCTATGTGCACCTAGTTATAGTGACGCTCAGTGTACTGGTGCAACCTAGGTGCACCTAATTATAACATTATGTGCACCTAGTTATAACATTATGTGCACCTAGTTATAACATTAGTTGCACTTAGTATTGACGCTTAGTGTACAATTCACTTGCACCTGTAATGTATTTTACTTGCATCTGCAATATATTTTACTTGCACTTGTGAAAGTAATTTACTTTGTTAACATTCATGCACTTGGGTGCAACCTATGTGCACCTAGTTATAACATTAGGTGCACTTAGTATTGATGCTCATTGTACAATTTACTTGCACTTGTAATATATTTTACTTGCACGTGTGCACCTATTTTCACTTANTAAGTGAAAATAGGTGCACACGTGCAAGTAAAATATATTACAAGTGCAAGTAAATTGTACAATGAGCATCAATACTAAGTGCACCTAATGTTATAACTAGGTGCACATAGGTTGCACCCAAGTGCATGAATGTTAACAAAGTAAATTACTTTCACAAGTGCAAGTAAAATATATTGCAGATGCAAGTAAAATACATTACAGGTGCAAGTGAATTGTACACTAAGCGTCAATACTAAGTGCAACTAATGTTATAACTAGGTGCACATAATGTTATAACTAGGTGCACATAATGTTATAATTAGGTGCACCTAGGTTGCACCAGTACACTGAGCGTCACTATAACTAGGTGCACATAGGTTGCACCCAAGTGCATGAATGTTAACAAAGTAAATTACATGTACAAGTGCAAGTAAAATGTATTGCAGATGCAAGTAAAATATATTACAGGTGCAAGTGAATTGTACACTAAGCGTCAATACTAAGTGCACCTAATGTTATAACTAGGTGCACCTAGGTGGCACCAGTACACTAAGTGTCAATACTAAGTGCACCTAATGTTATAACTAGGTGCACCTAATGTTATAACTAGGTGCACCTAATGTTATAATTAGGTGCACATTGGTTGCACCTAGGTGCATGAATGTTACCAAAGTAAATTACTTGCACAAGTGCAAGTAAAATGTATTGCAGATGCAAGTAAAACGTATTACAGGTGCAAGTGAATTGTACATTGAGTATCATACTAAGTGCACCTAATGTTATAACTAGGTGCACCTAGGTTGCACCTAAGTGCATGAATATTAACAACGTAAATTACTTACATTTGTAAGTGAAAGTATTTGCGAAAATAGGTACATGAATATTAACAAGGTAAATTACTTGCACTTGTAAGTGAAAATAGTTGGACGGCTGTGGAGCGTTCTCACTTACAAGTGCACCTAGTTTCACTTAAAAGTGCGCCTATATTCGCACCTATATTCACTTACAAGTGCAAGTAATTACCTTGTTAATATCCATGAACCTATTTTCGCAAATATTTTCACTTGCAAATGCATGTAATTTATTACCTTGTTAATATTCATGCACCTGGTGCAACCTAGGTGCACCTACTTATAACATTAGGTGCACCTAGTTATAACATTAGGTGCACCTAGTTATAACATTAGGTGCACTTAGTATTGACACTTAGTGTACTGGTGCCACCTAGGTGCACCTAGTTATAACATTAGGTGCACTTAGTATTGACGCTTAGTGTACAATTCACTTGCACCTGTAATATATTTTACTTGCATCTGCAATACATTTTACTTGCACTTGTACATGTAATTTACTTTGTTAACATTCATGCACTTGGGTGCAACCTATGTGCACCTAGTTATAGTGACGCTCAGTGTACTGGTGCAACCTAGGTGCACCTAATTATAACATTATGTGCACCTAGTTATAACATTATGTGCACCTAGTTATAACATTAGTTGCACTTAGTATTGACGCTTAGTGTACAATTCACTTGCACCTGTAATGTATTTTACTTGCATCTGCAATATATTTTACTTGCACTTGTGAAAGTAATTTACTTTGTTAACATTCATGCACTTGGGTGCAACCTATGTGCACCTAGTTATAACATTAGGTGCACTTAGTATTGATGCTCATTGTACAATTTACTTGCACTTGTAATATATTTTACTTGCACGTGTGCACCTATTTTCACTTATAGGTGTAAGTAATTTACATTATTAACATTTATGCACCTGAGTGGACTTATGTGCACCTAGTTATAACATTACGTGCACCTATTTATAACGTTAGGTGCAACTACATTCCAGACACGTGGCGCACTGTGATTCGTCTGCAGTTCTCTCCTGGGCGGCCAGTATGCACTTGAACGCGATCCTATATACATACATATATATATCTATATATATCACTGTTGCAAAAATCCCCGCCTAGGCCGCCTAGGCACCCGCTTAGGCGCTAGGCGCTCCTGGACCGAGGCGAATAGCTCCCTAGGCGTCCGCCTAGGAGGCCGCCTAGCGCCTAACTCGGCCGACTGGGCCAAGGTGGCGGCCGACTAGGCCGAATTTGGCCGAGTTAACTCGCCCAACTCGGCAGAGTTAGCCGAGTTAACTCGAGCGAGTCGGCCTTGTTAATTTTATTATTACATTTATATATATTTAAATTTATTTATTTATATAAGTAAAGTAAGAGATATATATATAATATATGTAATATAATATATGACATACACCTACACACATGAATTAATTTTTTGTTTTTATAGGTTGCCGCCTAGAACCGCCTAGGTACCGCCTAGGCGCCGCGTAGATCGCTTAGGCGCTAGGCGCTAGTCTACCGCCCGACTAGCGCCTAGCGCCTACTGCAACCATGATATATATATATATATATATATATATATATATGTATATTTATTTATTTATTTATTTATTTACTTACTTATTTATATTATATAAATTATATATATATAAATATTACTGGAAATTCATTCCAGTAATACTGGAATGAATTTCCAATTTGGAATTTCATTCCAGAATTTTGGAATGAAATTGCAGTTCTGGAAATTAATTCTAGTAATTTACTGGAATGAATTTCTAGTTCTAGTTTTGGAAATTCATTCCAGTTTGCAGTTCTAAAATAAAAATTATAATTATTATTTTTTATTTTAATTTGTTTGAATTGTTAATTTGTTATGTTGGTATTTAATATAGATATTAGATATTTTTTATTTGGGTTATGTGATATTTCATGCATAGTTATTAAGACTCCCCGTCAAGTCGCGACGGCCCCTGACCGCCTTGTTGCCTAGGAAATGTTAAAATTTGGGGGTCTTAAACCAAATCGAACACCGAACCTAATTAAATCCGAACAAAAACAGACCCGTTGCAATTGCATTTGTTAAATTTTAATGGGCTCGATGCTCATCTAGTTAACCCGTTCTAACTTCTAATGTTCTATCAAATTTGTAATGCAGGTATTCATTTATCTCTTGATTTAAATTTTAAAGTGTCAATGCTCATCCGGTTGAACCGTTTTATTGAATCCGGACTCGGTTGACGACTTGACCCGTTTTATCGAATCCGGACCCGGTTGACGACTTGACCCGTTTTATCGAATGTAAGTATTCATTTTCAATTTTAGTTCAAATAATCTAGCGCGCCCGATAAGCCCGACAACCCGAAGTTTAGGGTTAGGGCTAACTCGAATCCGAGATTAAAATAATAATTAACCGACAACCCGAATCCGATAAGCCCAACAACCCGACAGGGCTAGAGCGAAACCGACAGGGTTGGCCCGATTGACACCTCTATTTAGGAGTAGGGATGTCAATTGGGCCCGAACCTGATGGGCTAGCCCGATGAGCCCAAAACGAATCAGCCCGATGGCCCGATAGGGCTAGCTCGAAATTAAATGCGCTAACCCGATAGCCCAGACAATTGAAAACTATTCTTTATTATAGAAGTGATGTGAAACATAACATAGATGTAATTTATAGGTAAGTTAATCTTTAGTATTTTTTTTATCACTATGTACATTTTTAAATAAAATTTTAATAAATATATAAATTAATAAATTTTAAATAAATATAAATATATATTATATATAATAAATAAATAAATATTATAAATAATATATATATATATATATTTATTTATTTATATTATATAAATTATATATATATAAATTTTACTGGAAATTCATTCCAGTATTACTAGAATGAATTTCTAGTTTGGAATTTCATTCCAGTTCTGGAAATTCATTCTAGTAATTTACTGGAATGAATTTCCAGTTCTAGTTCTGGAAATTCATTTCACTTTCCAGTTCTAAAATAAAAATTATAGTTTTTATTTTTTATTTTAGTTTGTTTGAATTGTAAATTTGTTATATTGGTATTTAGTAATTAGATATTAGATATTAGATATTTTGGATTTGGGTTATGTGATGTTTCATGCATAGTTATTACTACTCCCCGTTAAGTCGCGGCACCCCTTGACCGCCTTGCTACTTAGGAAATGTTAAAATTTGGGGGTCTTAAACCGAACCGAACACTAAACGCCGAACCGAATTAAATCCCAACAGAAACCGAACCGTTGCAATTGCATTTATTAAATTTTAATGTGTTCAATGCTCACCCGGTTGACCCATTCTAACTTCTAATGTTCTACCGAATACTCAAAAGCAAGTATTCATTTATCTCTTGATTCAAATTTTAAAGTGCCAATGCTCATCTGGTTGACTCGTTTTATCGAATCCGGACCCGATTGACGACTTAACCCGTTTTATAGAATCTAAGTATTCATTTTCAATTTTAGTTCAAATAGTCTAGCCGCCCGATAAGCCTGACAACCCAAAGTTTAGGGTTAGGGCTAACCCGAATCCGAGAATAAAATAATGATTAACCGACAACCTGAATCTGATAAGCTCAACAACCCAACAAGGCTAGCCCGAAACCGATAGGGCTGGCCCGATTGATATCCCTATTTAGGAGTTCCCTAACTCCTAAAATTGTTGAGGCACTTGTCTATGCACAAGATTGGCTGAGGTTAGCCAATCAACCTATCTCCGTTGAAGAAAATACAGATGATGTTGAAAGGATTGAAAAAGGTAAATGCTTTAACTCTTTAACCATTTTAAATATATATTATATACAAACTATTACCTAATGTTATCTTACAATTGTGTTTTTTTTTTCGCAGAGTTATGCAGCACATCCAGCATTGGAGTTGGTTCTTCACTTCCTACCATACTTGTATGGCTATATATTCATTATTTTGTTATTTAATATTTCTAATTAAAGCATTAAACATTTCATGAATAATGAGTTGATGAGTGATGACTGTCTGTATTACTGTATCTATATCAAACTATCAATGTCCCTTAATCCCTTATTCCTTGGCTTGGAATTAGAAACTGTGTGTAACCCCTCGCCTATTTCTAGTTGTTATTAAGCTGCGATCGTACGTGCCGGTCACGAACCGTAAAATTTTTGAGGACGAATTTTCAGCTCGGATTTCCCTAGGAAATGGATTATTATGCATGATATGACTAAGTATGAACTTCCTACATGGTTAAGTTGAATTTAGACGGACTATAAGGATGAAGTTTTTGTTACGAGCCTACGAACCGCTGAACTTTGCGATGTACCGGAAAATTTCTAATTTTAGTGATTAATGTCGGGATTAATTTAGAAAAATTATGGTATTAAGAATTTCCCGAATTAAGCTATTTTCCACCAAAGATTCATCTGATTTAATCCATAACTGTCTAGAAGTCTTATTCTTCAAAAATTACTATGGGTTAAATAATAATATTAGTTGGATAAGATCATATTAACTTGGCCTCCAAGATTTTTGTGAAGTCTTCCCCTTGGCCGAAAATTTATAAGGAGAGGAGAGAGAGTGTAGATCACATTTTTCATCTCGATAGCTTAAATCCTTCAAGCTCTTCAACACTAAGTAAGTTTTATGAATATTTGGTTTAATGAGTTAGAACTCTTTGTAAGATTTAATCATAAGCTAAGAACTCTCGAAAATGTTGTTATTATGGTGAAATTTGTTTAGGACCTTCGGTGGATTATTGGGAATAGGGACCTCAACACTTTCTACGGT
Source organism: Ipomoea triloba (assembly GCF_003576645.1). NCBI lineage: Eukaryota > Viridiplantae > Streptophyta > Magnoliopsida > Solanales > Convolvulaceae > Ipomoea > Ipomoea triloba. The sequence goes on from NC_044928.1 coordinate 16,569,642, forward strand.
TTAAAAGCTTCAAAAGAAAAAGGTAAGGAATCCCTTAAGTTGGTTAGTCACTTGAAAATGGGCAATTGTATAGGTATATGTATTATGGAGTTAAGAAATTGATATGAAAATTATGTGTTAAGCTTTAAACTTCTTAGCTAATTCGTAGGTATAATTGTGTTTTGAGCTTAAGAATATTTTTGTCTGCATGACTTTAACGTATGTATGCATATATATACTATATTTATGTCCATATAAATTTATGTTGAAGAAAAATGTTGAAAAATAAGTGTTTTTACACTGTTTTACTGCCCAGAAAGCTACTGCCGTATGTGTGGACGCCACTGTGGACACGCGTCCACCGTGCGTCCACTGGTGTCCAGATTTTTTGGGAAAAAGCCGTAGGTGTGGACGCCACTGTGGACGCGCGTCCACCATGCGTACACTGACGTCCAGAATTTTCAATTCAGAATTTTCAGTCCAAAAAGCTTGGGCATGATGTCAAGTTATGTTTAAGCTATTTTCAACTGTATCATTTCCTTTCAAATAGTCACGTGTGTTTATGTTATAATATTTGAAAGGCCTTTGGGCAACAAGCTTGATTTTTGAGTGAAACAAATATTTTGATACACGGGATGAAAATACTAATTAATTACAGGAAAGAAAGAATATTGTTGAAACCTTAGTTTCTGGATATGTTGCAGAGGATTTGAAAAAAAAAAGGGACCTACGGGAGGGCTTAACTGCCATGGCTCGAGGTTGGAACAAGGTGGGGACCTACGGGAGGGCTTAATTGCCATGGCCCGGGGTTGGAATAACGGGGGACCTACGGGAGGGCTGGAGTGCCATGGCCCGAGGTTGGAATAAGGAGAACTCTGCGGGAGGCATGGGTGCCGTGGCCCGGAATTTGAATAAGGAGATTTATGAAAAGTTTCAAATAAACCTCATGCATATCCAGGGGGAAACTAAGTAATTTTGACTATGAAAACTATTGTTACACTGAGCTGCGGTTCAGGTAATTAAAAGAATTAGAGCTGTGATTCTAATTTGTAAAAGGGTGGAATTCCTGAAATGGGAAGTTTATGAACTTGTTTAAAAATGCACATGAATATAATTTGGAGTGACTGATATGTCCTTATACTTGATACGAAGAAAAGTTTATGTAATTTCCTTTATATATATATATATGCTGCTATGCTATCTATGAATTGTTTGGGTGCAGGTAAACTTCCAAAGTATGGGTAAAAACTTTATAAGCTTTTGTATTGATATTATGTTTTAAAAACCTTTTTCTACGCTTGAGTGACAATGGATTTCCTTACTTAGCCGTCGTGCTAACTACACTTCGATGTGTTTACAGATGTTGTCTAGTGTGGGCTCCTGAAGCCCGATGAGCTCTGAATAGGAAGGAAGTCGAGGTTGAGGACTACCCTATCCTAGAATAGACACCCTGGAAGAATTATTTCCATATGTACATATTTGGATGTTGATATGATTATTTGAGGTTGTAAGTTTAGCCTGTGCACTTAGAGTGGAGTTTATCAAAGAGGCGATAGAATTCACTCTAGGTGTGGCGGTGACACCCAGTTTTCTGCTGGTTAAGCTTCCGCAATGTATTATTGGGATTTTGTAATAAATCCAAGGATGTGAAAATTGGGGTGTTACACTGTGGCTCATGGCTAGGTAACATTTTAAATGTTACTACCTTTAAGCTCAGGTATGAAGTATCAGTAGTGATTTACCTTTATCATTGAATGGTGATTGGTATTCTGGTAATGCATGTGACTTACCTTCTATCCTTATCTCTTATTCTAGTGCATTGATGATGTTCCCACCATGTTGTCTGAATATATAGGATTGGGTTTGGTATGTTTCCTGAACATGAATCCTCAAATATTTGAGCAATTTAACCAAGAAGGACAAGGAATTAGAGAGCAAAATGTTTTTCCCAAATGGGTAACCACTTTCAGCCTCAAGCTTCTCTAATGTTTTTTCCCTAAGGAGTTCACCCTACTCACTACCAAGGATGGCCTCCTATGGTATTTGTTTTGTCAACATATGCCAAATTTCGAAGAGGAATATTTCATAGTGTATCTTGAAGTGGATGCCACTAATTTTAAGATAAAAATATATATGATCAACTTGCTGCAAGCAAAACAATTTGGAGGGTTAAAAGATAAGGATCCTAAGGCCCATGTTACCCGTTTCGGCAAAATTTGCCAAACCATCAAAATGCGTAGAGTGCCTATGGATGCTGTTAAGCTTCGCCTATCTTGACTAAGGAATCCAACTAGTTTGAGGATGACATTCTAATTGATTCTAACAAGGAGGACGAACCTAGTGAGGGGGATGGTAACATTTCGGTGGTGTGGTTCTACAAGAAAGTTAGAGAAGAGCTTATAAAACCATGGAGGAATGCTCTTTTTGGTGAAGTATCAGGGAAACCGGTTGCTTTTTCTCTCTTTTAGCAAAAAGGTGTTTGGTAATATCTTCAAAAGAAAAGCTAATCATCAAGGTAGGATCAAGGATATCCAAGAATCCATTTATTTTCCCTCTTCGAGAGGTTTGCAGGTGTTGGAAAAGAAATTAATTGCGAAGCTGAATCAAGTTTTGGAGGAAGAGGAAGTTCTTTGGTTCAAAAAATCAAGAATGTTGTGGATTCAAGACGGGGATAGGAACACGGATTTTTACCATAAGTCAACCCTCATCAGACGCAACCAGGCTAGAATTAGAATTCTTAAAATCAACGGTAAGTAGAATTCCGATTTCAAGGTCATCTCAAATCACATCTCTAACTTCTTCATTGATTTGTTTAGCAGGAGAAATCCGGAGTATAACATCCATGATCTCATATATGAGGGTCCTAAAATTAGTCATAATCAAGACGTGTATGTCTCCCGGGTGGTGGGTTCTGATGAAGTGAGTAGAGCGATGGTGGAAATGAAGAAGTTCGGGAGCACTAGTCCTGACGAGATTCAAGCGGTTTTCTACCAAACCTTTTGGGAAGGAGTGAAAGTTCGGATCACTTCCTTTATCAACGAGGCTTTAACTATAGGAAGGATTCCGGTTAAGCTGCTTGAGGCCTATATTACCCTCATCCCCAAAAAATAGAACCCTGAATCAGCCACCGACTTCAGACCAATCACCCTTCTTAATGTCAGCTTCAAAATCATTTCGAAGGTCATTATTAACAGGATGAAGCCTATCATGGAAAAGCTCATTGTCCCTTTTCAAAATTGTTCTCTCCCAAGAAGGTCCATTATGGATAATATCATCCTCACACAGGAAATCATTCACTTGATGCATCACAAGAAAGGGAGGAAGGGTAGTGTGTCTATTAAAATTGATCTTCACAAAGCTTACGATAGTATCAGCTGGGATTTTCTGGAGATGACTCTTGGGGACTTTGGTTTTCCACCTCAAATAATCAACTTGGTCATGTTTTCACTTAGGGAAAGTTCTTTCACCTTGCTCTGGAATGGAGAGGCCTTTGCCAGGGCGATCCTCTAGCTCCTTATCTTTTCATCCTCATCATGGAAAAACTTTCGTGGGAGATCTAGTCCGAGGTTAAGAGGAAGAATTAGAAACCCATTATGGTTTCAAGAGGTGGGACTGGTGTCTCCCACTTATTTTTGCTGATGATCTAATGCTTTTTGCTGAAGCTTCTCAAGCCAGGGCCGGGTTATCTTGGACTACCTCAAAGCTTTTTCCAGGAGTTCATGTTTGATTATTAATGTGAATAAATCTTGTATTTTTTGTAGTCCTAACACCAGCGCAAGTACAAAAAAGGATCTGAAGAGGACCATGGGTATACTGGTCTCGGGCATCTTGGAAGGCATGAAAAAGAAACTAGCTAATTGGAAGACTAATTCCCTCAGTCTTGAGGGGCGCATGGTGCTTGTCTGATCGATTCTTACAACCTTGCCCGTCTACTCCATGTAGGTCTTTAAATTTCCAGTTGGGGTGTGCAGTGATATTGATAAAGTCTGTAGGAATTTTATCTAGGGTGAATTTGAAAACAAAAATAAGATTCACATGGTTGGGTGGAATGAGGTCTGTAGACCCAAAAGTGCTGGAGGTTTGGGTCTTAAACAGTGCGCTAATTTTAACGATGCCCTTCTGGCTAAACTATCTTGGTAAATGAACACTTGCAACGACAAGCTTTAGGTCCATATCATGAAGGAAAAGTATATCAAGGATTGAAAATTCTGCATGACTCTAGTCCCTCATCAATCGTCCTGGGATTGGAAGAGTATTTTGAGAGGTCGTTCTACAAAAGAGTTACGGAGAACCCCTCAACCTTTGGTCGGATTGGTGGGTAAGGGATAAACCTCTTGGATTCCTCGACATTGTGATTATTCCTGACGACTTAGCCCTTTCCAAGGTAAGTACTTTCATTCTTCCTAATCTTTATTGGAACTTCGACAGCTCATGAAGTAGTAAACAAGATTAGGTCCATCCCAATTCCTCTTGATGAGCATGTGATGATGGTTGTTTTGCGTATGTGCGAGCAAGCTATCAAAGTTTGTGTTTCTGGGGTTACCCCCGGGTTGTATCGTCTCTCACGGAGGCAAAGCGGAGGCCTTGCGTGCTTAGCTTTTATTTAAGAGAATGCATTGTGCTCATCAGAGCACCCCATCACGACCACACATTTAAAGCAATCGTTGTTGAGGTTTTATCAAGCAAGTGTAAACAATCAAATGAATAAAACCAATTAAAAGAAACTAGGGAAATGAATTGTGTTCGATCATGATACTTCGTCGTGTGACATTTGAATGGGAGGATTGGTGTAACACCCCGGTTTTCTACACCTTAACATTATATCAACAGAAAACCGGGTGTCACCGCCACACCTAGAGTGAATTCTGTCACCTCTTTGACAAACTCCACTCTAAGTGCATAGGCTAAACTTAACAACATCAAACTACAACAACATCATAGTAGACCTCAACCTGCACTTCTCTTCTATTCAGCTCATCGGCTACAAGGGTCCACGCTAATCTGCAACTGATAAGAAACACATTGAAGTGCAGTTAGCGCGACGGCTAAGTAAGGAAATCCAATGTCACTTAAAAGTAGACAAAGGTTTGAAAACATAACAATTTGGAAAATAGTAGATCGTTTAGTGAATCAAAATCCACTCGTCTCGTGAGCCAAAATCATTTCTTTCTCAAAGACGTTACAGAGTAACGCTTTTCTCATCTTTAAAACTTCCTTAGTTTTCTAGTAGTAAGTGTGAGGCCTTTAGAGTAAACAACTTCGGGCCATGGCATTTAAGCGCTCCCGTAAGTCAATCATACGACAACATAACCACCATACGGGAAAGGCACTTCAAGCTCTTTATCCCGTAGGCTACATTAACACAACGACATAACGACCACTGGGCAAGGGCACTTACAGCCACCCGTGGGTCAATCAAGGTCCTCCTCAACTCACTTTAGAAACTAAGGGTTTGAAAACGTTATCCTTCCTTCAGTTTTCTTTCAACAATCATTTCTTTGGACATAATTCACAAATGAGTCCAATACTTAAACCGGCTACTTCTTTAGCCCCTGAAGGATTTTCAAACATCATTTTCTGACAATAATCAAGTGAGGTATACCCTCACTACAAATGGTATTTCCTCAAAAATAAGGTTTTGACAACCTTTATACCAAAATAGCATACGTTTTTCAACGTAAGTTTTCATAAACATTTTTACTTGCCATCTCACCACTTCATCATATACAATACTAGGATATTCTTGGATATACTTCATACCCAAGTCTCATACTTGAAATCAACCAACATCCTTAACTATCGTCCTCAACAACTTCCACTATGATCGACACACTAGATCATAACTTGAGGATATCGTACATCCAAATATATATAAATTCTAATAGGTAAGGTCATTGCCTAACCATAATCTAAAATCGTCCAACAACTACTTTCTCAAGATTCACCATATGCAACCTATATCTCAATACTTCTATATAACAATAAGAAAATTCAGCTTGGCGCAGTCCGAAAGATTGAGCCGGTAAAAATAGTTCCCGAACTCTTTTTCACTTGAAATTTTTATGGTAGAACCCCAACTTACAGTACTTGATGTCCATAAAAAGTTTTGGTCATTTTGATCCTCGAATAAACACAGAAAATTCCATTTTTGCCCTTGGCAGTGTGCTGTCCGGAATTCTGTCTCTCTCTGGACCAGTTTTGGGAAAAATTCCGAAAACCATACTTCCACTACTCCGATCATTATGAAACTTTATATGTAGGTTCTAGACTTGCTTAACTACATATTTGAAGAAAATAGAATCAAAATACCTTACCAAATTTTCCCAATAAATTTCGGAAGTTACTGCCAGAGACTACCCTGATTTTTCTCCAATATTTCCACAAGTATAAGCTCTTAACCAACAACACTTCATCAACACACAACATCTTGTTGTTGTGATACATACATATCCATATACATACATCACACGTATATATATCTACCATATACTAGCACTTCTAACTTAGATATTTAGGCATATCAACTACCACTTCTCATCATCACAACAATTTATACATATATATATCAACCAAAAATCAATTATCCAATTTCAAGTGACTAATTCCAACTTAAGGGAATTCCTTACCTCAAAGTGGTCAACAATTCCTTAGAAGTGATCTTGGATGATTTTCCCCAAATTTCACCTTAAAATCCTAAGATCACAATCAACACCATAACAAGAGATTTCAAGAAATTAATCTCAAATTCATGCTCTAGGAAGGAAAATAGAACTATTTACCGAATAAAATCGAAGTCTTACCGAATATAATTGGCACTTGTGAAGGAAGCTTGGCCATGGAAGCAAGCTTAAGGAAGAAGAATGAAGATCACATACTCTCTCTCCTCTCCCTTGAACTCACGAATGGGAAGTGAAGAAATGGGAATATTTGGCTTTTATATTTTCCCCTTAAGAGATAAGATTAGGGAAAAATAATAATAAAATAATAAAATATCTCCACAACATATCAGTTGTGGTCCAAACAGATAAAGTTTCGGTGGAAAATAATCTAGATAGAAGAATTTCCGAAACTAAAAATTTATTCCAGACTAACCCTCAAAATTGGGCTAGGTTCAGTACACTGCGGGAATTTCGCGATGCTACGATCAAAATAAATTTTCACTGCTACGGGTTAAATTTTCAGGGTATCACAATTGGCTTGTTAGGTTGGTTATTCTCTGGTGATTGATTAGCTTAGTACTTTTTCCGATTTGGTCTACTAAGAATTCTCTAGCATTGGAGTGCCTTTAGCAACTAAGAGACCTAGAGACATTTTCACAAACACATTGCCTACATCACCTCCCTACTAATCCTATTCAAGATCTACATAGGAAATCACAATTGAGTGGAGCTTGCAATAAGACTAGCAATATCTAGCCTAGTTTATTGCCTAAGATCATTCTAGAGTTGACCAATACTCAAAGTATACAAACAATTCAACAATCATGAACAAGAATAATCAATCCAACTCAAACAATCCAATCTCCTCAATAAGAATTATAGATCTACACTTAGTATCATGATCTTGCACAATTCAATCCCTATTTGAGAATTACCTACTCATAATTGCAATTGAAATCAACAAGATCTAAAATCATAAAATGGAATTGAAATAAAAATCTAGAATTGAAACAATAACAAAGATTGAAATGTAGATTACCTAATTGAGATCAAAGTAGAATCCAAAAGCATGCTTGAAAGTAGATTGTCTTCACAAATGGAAATCAAAGATGAACTTCTACTCTCTAGGATATGTTCTCCCTTTTCTCTACAATGTTCGAAGTAAAAAGTGTAATCTAAAAACTAAAACTGATCTCCTTTAAAATTTATTAAACTAAGACTTAAATAGCTTCCCCAAAAATTGCCCTTGGCATTTAATTTTCCGGATTTTCCCGTCCATATACAAGTCCACGTGTGGACACAAGCGTGGATCATCTTTGGATATTCTCAACGCCTGCTCCACGCGTGGAGCAGTCAATCCACTCCTCCAGTCTTTTCTCCTACGCTTTGTTTTGCTTGATAAGTTAACATGCTTTGCGTTTACATCTCCCAAACCTACAAAACTATTCTAATTCCAAGAGTAGAGCTTGCACTAGATTTTGCTTGCACTAGATTTATACATTAGAACTTAGAAATTCCATAAATAGTTCACAAAAGGATACAATATCATTCCTAAATTACCCCAACTTTGATCCTTAATCTAGTTATCTTTGGCACTTATCAGTAGGTATCAGATGCCGCCCTCTACTGGCCGACTTTCCTGGAGGTATCTTTTCTATCCGTGATGCCTACAGGTATATTGCAGGCGTAGACGAAATAGATGAAGTGGACTGGGTGTGAAGACTAAAATCTCGGACAGGTGCCGCATGTTTCTTTGGTTGGCAGCGAATGACAAACTACTCACTAATGCAGTAAGGATTAGGAGACAGCTCACGGATGATGGCAGTTGCATGACGTGTCGTGAGTCATGCGAAAGTGTCGATCACATCCTCATGCGCTGTGACTTTGCACAAAACTGCTAGAGGAAGACTCATAGTTTGATGTCGTTCGCCTACGGGCCTTCTCCATCGTTCATGCAGTGGTTTAAGCGTAATTGCACCTCGGAGGACACGATGAATGGTATTCCCTAGTGTTTGACTTTCAACTACACATGCTGGGAGTTATGGAAAGCTGGAAATAAGAGGATCTTCAACCTTGCTTCCTCGTCGCCGGAATATAGTGTTCGCCGTGCTAAATTGATTGCTAAGGAATCATTTCTCATTGGGTACAAAAAGAATCCTAAGCTGATGGGGAGGATGCGTTGGATTTTCTGGTCTCGTCCAGACCACGGTTGGATTAAAATTAACACTGATGACGCCTTTAAGAAAAGTACAGGTCTAGCTAGCGTAGGGGCTTGACGCGTGACCACTATGGGAAATGGTTGTTTGGGTTCATTACTAAAATTGAGTTCACTAATAGTTTTGCCGTGAAGCTGTGGGGCCTAAGGGAGGGTCTATGGCTGGCAAAAACTAAGGGTTTTGGAACTGGACTTGGAATCAGTTGTCACCTTATTGAAAGTAGACTTGAAAATCATGGGTGTTACTCGACGCTTATTAAGGACTGCCGGCTTCTATTGGGTTGTTTCGAGTAGCTGACTCTCCAACATGTTCTTAGAGAAGGGAACAATTGTGCAGATCATCTCGCTAACATCGGGCAACTTGGGGAGTGGGGTACTGCCATCTTGGACTCGCCTCCCGCTAGTATTGAAGTGCTTCTAGCTGCGGAAGCCGCTGAGGCTAGCTCCATTAGAGTTTGGTAACTTTTTGTGTCTCTTGTCTTTGACGGGTCAATCCCATAAGAGAAGATATATAAAAAGAATTAAAGAATAGAACACAAAGGAACACACAGAATTAGCATAACGCTAAGTAAGATTATTACCTCACCCCATACAATTAAATTATATATATATGTGTGTGTGTGTGTGTGTGTGTGTGTGTGTGTGGATGGTGAGTTGATATGTGGACGGTGAGTTGCATGGACTCTTATTTTCTACTCCATTACTTTTACTCTCTAACATGACAAGATTTGATAGGTTATCTTTATCCCGTGCGTCCAAAGAAAACTGTAAACATCAAACTTTTATATGAAAGAGTAAAAGTAAGAAGTACAACTTTAGAGTCCAAGTAATATTTTTCATTTTCTTATGGATCAATTTCATGTCCTATAATAATGCGGTGTAGAAATTCGTCAAGTCTATTCTTTCACGCTATGATTTCACTGCCAAATAAACAAACAAGCCACAATATGTGAAAAACGTTATATCATTCTACTGTAGCCATCTGGCAGGTTGTACGTACAGATTACTAAACTATTTTTAGTCTTGAAATACTCTCAAATTTAAAAGTGAATCTAACAATACTCTCAATTTTAAAAGTGAATCTAACCATCATATTATCAAATTTATAATTCGTTCACTATTTTCTTTACATCATTGCAATACTCTCCTACTTTTAAATGTAAGCCAACTTTCACATTACGATACAATAAAATAACAAAATAATAATAAACTAAACAATTCAAAAAAATATACAAAAAGACCAGTCATTTTTATACTTTGCAAGCTGCAAATTTTGAAAATTTGTAATACACAAACAAAAATAAATATTTAAAAATTTTCTACTCATTTAATTATCTACATGCATCACTTTGCAAACCCCATCTTTTCACGAATGGGATCAACTTTATAATCTTGGATCACACTTGTGTGAGACAAGTTGGGACTAGTGGATTTACTATACAAATGTAATACTTATTCTAATAAATGTAATACTAAAAAATTAAGAATAAAATATTTGGTACTTATAAAGAAAAACATAATACTTTTGAAAACAAATGTAATATTTTTATACTTTAATGTAAAAAATTACAGTGTAATACTCTTACATTTTCTAATATAAGGAGTAATAAATATTTTATGAGTCATTTCCATTTTTGGTCATATTGTTATTGGGACATTGCCAATTTTAGTCCACTTTATTAATTTTTGCCACATTGCGACCAATCTTATTTAAACTTTGTCACTTTTAGTCCACCGTTAAAATTTTCATTAAATGGCCGTCTAAAATAGGTGTATTTTTTGTCTTTTCATACTTTGGTCATCTCCTTGACCCTTTGTAGTGATTTTCCTTACACATTTTCATCCAATGAAGAGGTCCGGCGAAAACCATGTAAGCCACATTACAAAGCCATGGCTTTTGCCGGACCTCTTCATTGGATGAAAATGTATAAGAAAAACCACTGCAAAGGGTAATGAGATGATCAAAGCATGAAAAGACAAAAATACCCCTATTTTAGACGGTTATTTGACAAAAAATTTAACGGTGGACTAAAAGTGGCAATGCCTAAATAAGACTGGCCGCAATGTGACAAAAATTAATGAAGTGGACTAAAATTGGCAATGCCCTAATAACAATATGACCAAAAATGAAAATGCCTCATATTTTATTATTAATTTAATATTTACATTTTCTAATATAAGGAGTAATAAATATTTTATTATTGATTTAAGATTACATTTGTAAATGTTAGTATTACATTTCTATCAGCTACATACTCACAGACAAGGATCGTAGTCTCACAAGTTTTTGTCTATAATATTATATATATCTGCAAAAATGAAGTTAAGGAACACGTACGCACAAGAAAGTAGACTTGATCTTCTTTCATTTCTGAAATGGAACTCATCAAGTTTGTATTTAACCCAGTTTCGGTCATTGTGTTTCTCTCCTTCGTGTTCTGCATATACACATTACGGAGAAGATCAAAAGCTGCAATAAAGCAAAACTTGCCGCCCGGTCCATGGAAATTACCCATCATCGGAAGTCTGCACCATTTAGTCGGTGGTTCGCTTACACATCGTTCTCTTAGAAACTTTTCAAGAAAATATGGGCCCATAATGCACTTGAAGCTGGGCGAAATCTCCACCATTGTCATATCTTCTCCTCTACTAGCAAAAGAAATAACTAAAACTCACGACGTCGTATTCGCCAACAGGCCAAAGATGATGTCGTTCGACATTGTCTATTACAAGTGCACAGACGTTGCGTTTTCACCCTACGGAGATTACTGGAGGCAGATGAGAAAGATATGCGTGATGGAGCTTTTGAGCACAAATATGGTGAAATCATTTGAGTCCTTTAGGCAGGAAGAACTTTCAGAGGTTATATCGTCGATTATTAAGGCAGGGTCGCGCGTTCCCGTCAACTTGACGGAAAAGATATGTTGGTTCACGAGCTCGACGATTGCTAAGGCCGCGTTTGGCAGAGTGCGCCGTGAAGATCAAGAGAGGTTCATTGTCCTTGTGAAAGAAGCGCTGTCCTTAGCCGGGGGATTTGGCGTGGCTGATTTGTTTCCGTCCAAGAAGTGGATTCATTACATTAGTGGGACCAAACCCAGATTGTTGAAGGTTCACCGTGAGGTGGATAAAATATTTGAAATCATCATTCAACAACACAAACACAACTTGGCAAACAAAGCAAAAGATGAAGAAGACATAGTTGATGTTTTACTAAGAGTGATGGAGGATGGAGAGCTTCAAATTCCTATCACACTAGATAACATTAAAGCAGTCATCAATGTAAGTTTTATTGCAACATCTCACCCAATAAAAGGTTATGCTAATACTTGGATTACATATTTATATTTATATATTAGAGTTAATTCCATTTTTTTCTTAAATTTATATGTGGAAATCCACTTTTAGTCCTTTTTCAGAATATCAATTTTTGGTCCTAGTATTATTATGGCATGATCATCATTGATCCTCCATCAACAAAATTGTTGAAATATTGTTAAAAACAAGACAAGTTTGATCATTTTTATATAAAGTGGCTTAACCCGCTATACTTTTATTTTTAAGTTTTTGAAAAAATTCATAATTGAAGAGCTATAGGTCCCTGTATTTTACGAAATATATTTAAACAGTTTTACTTATGGGAACCAAAAATGGTCATTCCATAATAGTACTAGGACCAAAGAAGGATGACTTTAAAAAAAAGGACTAAAAGTGAATGGAATGCCAACTATAAATCTAGAACTAAAAATTGAATTAACTTATATATTATATGCTCAACATTAAGACTCTCACTTTATTCTCATTAATATCCAATAATTGAAATATATTTCAGGGTGATGCACATAGCAACCTTTAGTATAACTAGTTAAGACATTTCTGTAATTATGATTTTACATTAGAAACGTTTGGTAGTGCATTTAGAAATAACTAATAATGCATTTGGCAACTCTTTTCTAAATGAATTGTCAAGCGTTTCTAAATGCACAATCGTAATTACAAAAATGTCATTATTGCTCCATATTTTTTTAAAAAAATTTCATCGTATATTAAATTGATGGATGAGATTAGTCTAGACGTTCTCATAGAAAAATTAGTTTTCATTTTAACATGCTAATATATATTCTGCTCAACAAACATGGACTACTAATGTAATATTTTTAGATATAATTTCATTTTTTATGTTAAAAGTGAAAGCACATGGAATATTACTTTCGTATACTTATTTTTTTTTTTTTTATACTTCTGTATTCAAATGATCTAATTGATTAAAAAATTGAGCTATATATAGTTTTTAACATCCATTTTCTTCCCAAAATAAAATTATAATATTATCAATTAAAATGTAGGACATGTTTTCTGCTGGGGTTGAATCATCCGCCACAACAATTATCTGGGCAATGTCCGAAATGATGAAATGTCCAAGTGTGATGTCCAAAGCACAAGCTGAGGTGAGGCAAGTCCTAAAGGGAAAGAAAACGTTTGAAGATAGAGATTTGGAAAACTTAACTTACCTAAACTTTGTGATTAAAGAAACCCTTAGACTCCACCATCCACTTCCACTTTTAGCCCCTAGAGAAAGCTTGCAGGAAGCACAGATTGACAAGTACATTATACCTCCCAAGACTAGAGTCATCATTAATGCTTGGGCTATTGCGACAGATCCCAAGTATTGGAAAGATCCAGAAAGATTTATGCCCGAAAGATTCGAGAATAATTCTGTGGGATTCATGGGGAATCACTATGAGTTTATACCTTTCGGTGCGGGAAGAAGAATGTGTCCTGGAATTTCATTTTCTTTGGCTAGCATTGCCCATTCATTGGCTGCTTTATTGTATCACTTTGATTGGGAAATCCCTGGTGGAGTTAGTCCTAATGATTTGGATATGAGTGAGACAATGGGTATAGCTGTGGCCAGAAAAGAAGATCTTTGCTTGATTGCTCAGCCTTTCGTCTTGGATATGGAGCTTTGAAATAATTGTTGGTTATTGATAAGAATTAATTTGTGTATGTGTGTGCAGTTTGTGTTTGTTTCGTTTAGTTATTTCTTTTTGAAAATAATCCATGGTCTAGAGCTCTAGATTATGGGAATGTTTAGTAAAGTTTAGTTATTTATATAGACTAGTATTTGTATCCGTGTGATGCATGACCATATATATAGTATATAGAATATACAGTATAATAAAATAAGAAAAAAATAGAATATATGGAAAGCTAATAAATTTGAAACCTTGCAATTTTATTACACATTATTGAAAATTTATTTGTACACAACATTTTTAGTCGTATTTAGAAATGGTACTGATAAGTGCCAAGAATATTGGAATACATGATCACTTTTAGGGCATTAACGTACGGTTCTGACACACATTTGTGATCATTTTCATGCATAAAAGACGCTGATGAGACCAAATCAACAAATTCGACTTTAAAGTGTGTTTTAAGTCATTCTCGCAGGATATAACAGGATCCATGGCCAAAAGGAAGTAGCAAACAAAGAAACAAACCTTGCAGGATCAGTCCACGAGAGCCTCACGCGTGAAGGAGGCGTGGACCAATTCCAGTATGCGTCCACGCCCCCATTCTTGGACCAATTCAAGGATGTCCTATATCTTGGGGCATACCTTGAAACAAAGGTACATGGGACGCTTGGCAAGGTCCCGAAATCGGTATGTTTCGAAGGATAGCGCACACCACGTCTGGCCAATGACGCAAAACGTGTCGCGCTTGGGAGGCATTCCCAATGTTATCCTTTAGGACTTAGAATTTGTTTTGCTTATTTTCGCCTTGTTTTCTTTCATTGACTAATAATCTTTGTCTTTCGTATAGCTTCGTTGAACTAACCACGCAGATTCGACATGTGGAAGCGTGCCCCGACCACGATACATCCATCAAGTCATCAACTAGAGCAAAAGAGGTGAATAAAACTCAAAGTGGACGAAATTAGCATATCCACGCCACCCTCAAGCGTGAAGGAGGCGTGGATGGAATCCAATACGCATCCACGCAGGCCTTCACGCGTGAATCCAGCGTGGACGCGCACTAGAAAAGTTACGTAAAAATGACGCAAATGTGTTTAAATCTTACCCTTTCTTCATTTCTTTCATTTCCACAAGCAAACTACATCTCTAAGGTAAAAACCATTCATCCTAAGGCATTTTACTTGCATGATTTCAAGGGAATATCATATCTAAGGTCATCCATGAAGGTAATCTCTAGATTTCCTTTGCTTTATTTAGTTCAAGAGCTAGAATTTATTTTAAATGGGTATCTTTCTTAGACTTACATTGCTTTGTCTACTCTCATATTATATATATGATTTAAGAGCATATATGTTGGATTTGAGCCCACATTCTTACTACGTTTGTCAGAATACTTATGATTTTGTACAACTTATACATGATAAACTAATGAAACTAGATGACATTTGAACATTTCTTGTTTGGTTGAATTGTAATATGAAATTGAGGGTATGAGTGGAAAAGATTGAAACTTTACTGTTCCATTAGTGTTATATTGTTAATCCCAACCATACAATCGTTAATATTATGAGCTTATTTGTTTATCTCATTTTCAACTTCAACTTCGTCTTGAGGAAGAAAATGAAGTTGACTTTTTGCGTTGACTTTTAAATTCAAAATCATTTTTAGTATGTGAATGCAATTGCTCTATTTCATATTATGTTTTGATCTGAAAAATCTAATTTGGAAATATGTTCGAGGAGAGTATGCGTCATACTAAGGATGTGCAAGAATTTTGAGTTGTTTTGATTCCGAATGCTAAATCTTGACTTAAGTTGACGTTTCCTTGCACTATGTCTCAATTCTTGAATATTTTCTAGAAAATGTCTTAACAATCATCAATTGCTCATCAAAGGGAAATGGGAACTAGAAAAGGAAAAGCCCCAATAGAGGAACCCAGTGCGCTGAAACCGAAAGAGGAAAATGAAGGAAATTCTTATCGAGAGATTGTCATGACTTCAAAAATGAGACAGTGTTTCCATTACTTGATCAGTCTGCCGATTACCGGGTGGAATTTCATTGATTTAGCTGCTCTAAACCCCTTCCATTGCCGACATTCAGTGGCTTGTCTCATCCACCAACCTTACTGGAGCAAGATCTTTGGATGGCGTCATCCGACATACGCCCCGATGGTCTATGAATTTATAGCTAGTCTAGAGGTCACAGGAAAGAGCGGCAACCTAAAGAGCCTGACGATCCGATTATCTATATTCAATGATCCTTACCATATCTCGGTCGACACTTTAGGAGTACTTCTTGGGTTCTACGACAACGAAGACCAGGAAAGTTCATGGTATAGACGTCTCCCTTGGGATTTTGGAGATTTTGAAACCCCAAAAAGGTATTGACAAAAAATTGCAAAGCTAGGAATTGAATGGAGTGGTGCAAGAGTACTTCATTCCCAAATCCGCAGAGATGATATTCGGGTAGTACGACGAATTCTTGCCCAATCTTGAGAAGGTCGCAGATGCAATTATGCAAAGGTGTACAGAACTGACTTATTTGCACTTTGGAGCATGGACACAAGAACACTAGTAAATATGGGAATGGTTTGTAAGGAATGGCTAAAGGCACAACAGCGGGAAAAAGTCACTTCAGTATTTTTAGGACTGAAAGTTGTGGTGGTTGAGGGTGAGTGAATGTGTAGTGGAATATGTTAAAACGAAGAGTCGAAGCTCCCCGAGTGTCGATCTCTCGAGGATGGCAAATTGGAGAGTGCAAGTTTCCTATCCATCGTAGTTTAGACAACACAAAAGAAAAGAATATTGATGGGAGTAAAACATAATGACAAGGGTGCAAGGTTGGGTAAACTTAAGAAATTGCTACAAAATAAAGGCGGATGGGGGCTAGATCAGAATCTCTTGGAGTTTGCTTCATTTCACACGGGAGAGATTTGGTTTTCCTTGGGATTTGATTGAAGGAGCTCGGAACACATTCCTGAGTGGCGTCACACTCAAGCACCCAATCCTTAATCGGTTGGGGAATATTATCAAACACTTTGCCTACGAGGTCCCTCCGGACCTCATCTTCTCAAATTGAGGGCGGGAGTTGTGAGCAGTGGGCTCTCATCCCTTTGCGATATCTCGCCAAAGGAATGATCCTAGATTCTTAAAGAGATCGGGTCCCTTGATCCAACAAGAACATCCATAACATACACACAAATTCAAGAATCCCAAAGAAGTCAAAACTCATTCAACATTTTAGATTATGAATACAAAATCTTCATCCTTCCTAGCCCCTATCATAAAATCTAGCCCTTCATAGGCCTCATCAACATCATAGCTTTCAAAGAGTAGGATATATATACAAAAGCAAAGTAGAAAGTAACCAACTTTGGGACAAGTAAAGATTCAAGAGAGAAATTCAAAGAGAAATCCAATAATAGCAAAGAAAGAGTATACCCAAGATGAATTCCAAGCAAAAGTCCTATACTCCAAGCTGAAATGTCCTTTTATACTAAAATTTCGCGCAGGATTCTGGTGCAGGTCCATGTGACCTACACGCGTGTGGGCATGAGTGGATGCATACTGGAATCTGTCCACGCATGCCACACGCGTGAATGGGGGCGTGGACGGGAGATTCCTTATTCGCGTCTCCTTTGCTGTCTTCGGGTTGGTCTTTGCGTGCCCCAAGTTCGGGTTTGTTCCTCTCTTTGTCGTTCATGTCTTCCTTGGTTGATTAAGTCTTTAATCCTGTGAAAATCTTTTAAAGCATACCACGCAAAGCTCTTTTGCAATTGTTAGCATAATATCATAAAATACATAGATTGAGTCTTTTAAAACATTCGTTTGGCAATAATCTTCCTCAATTAATCCTAAATAGTTAGGTACTTTTGGCGTCTATCAAAGTTTCCACACTTTAGGTTGCTCGTCCATGTGAAGTCGGGTTGCCTGAGAATGAGATTCCGGGGGGGGGGGG
>NC_044928.1:16588184-16602058 GCF_003576645.1 Ipomoea triloba
GGGGGGGGGGGGGGGGGGGGGGGTTGAGAAGAAAGAGTGACCGCCCAAGCCAAGGCGGAGAGCACCCGCACTTATCTTTTAATGTATAGGGGCTTTGGCGTAAGGTTGGACGTTGGTTAGAGTGTACACATCGTTCCCACTAGTGGGATCGGATTAAGGCCCTAACAAAATGAAAGTTGAACCCTTTATTGTTTACATGCTTGAAGAGGTGTGAAAATGGTTTTTTTTATTCTTGAACTTTACCCTTTGAGATATTTGCTCTCTTAGCATATTCTTCAAATTTAATTGGCATGTGTTTAGCATTCTTGGTAGGTAGTATGGGGGATTTCACCATCTCCGTTCAGTAACACCCGCAAATCACTTGGTCGATCAATTGATAAGAGCACTTAACTATTCTTGTCACTTAAGTGATTAGAGTTTAGATAGTGTAATTGCTTGAGAACAAGCAATGTTTAAGTGTGTAAACTTTGGCCAAGAATAGTCGAGTTTAGGGTCAATTTAAGGACATTAATGCTCGATACTGCACCCATTTGTAATCATTTCCTGCGCAATAAGACTCTGATGTGATCAAATCTACAAACTCCACTTTATATTGTGTTTCGAAGTCATTCCGGCAGGACAGAACATGACCCAATGCCAAAAGAAGGAACAAATGAAGAAGCAAGCAGGCAAGGATGATTCACGCCTCTCCCACCCATGAAGGTGGCCTGGAACATTTCCAGTAGAGTTCCACGCCAGGCTTCCATGCGTGGAGCTGGCGTGGACCGGGTCAGTAAGGGTTATTTCAGAATTTTGACTTTTGGAAGACTATTTAAACCCTTCCCCTGCATTTTTGAGGGGATCCCCAAATTTACTTTAGATCTAATCTTAATTGTTCTCTCCCCTTTGGGGAGAAATTCCCCACAATCCCTAGTGTTAGATTTCTTAGCTAGAGGTAGATCTAGCTAGATTGGTGCAAAAATGGCAAGGAAGATGTAATAGATTTCTTGAATTGATTAGGTATCTCTACTCTACTCTTGTTTTTGTTAATTGCATTGTTCTTTCCATTTGATTTCCTTGTTATTTTCTATTGCTTTGTTCTTTGATTTGAATGACGCTTGAGTATATTAGTTGAGGGGATTGCTTGCCCCATATTAGCTTTTGTGATTGATGATTAAAATTCTTCTATCTGATTGTGAAATTGATGAAGTAGGATGCTAGTCTTGTGTGGTTGATATTCTTCATGATTTGCTTCTATTTTCGGCCGGGGTAGATAGTAGACTTAGTGAAAGTGTGTGATTGCGCGATAGCAGGTCCTCATGAGTCCAAATCATCCACATCCCCGCCCTCTATCCAGAAGGATGAGGTCCAGGAAGAGTGGTAGACCACATGTTCGACGAAATGCCCCAACCGAATGAGGACTTGGGAATCCGAGTGTGACGTCGCTCGGTGATGGTACCGTGGGCTCCCGTGATTATGCCCGAACCTCGTTGTCTACAATCACCATAGTGCGGTCAATTACAAAGGCTAATTAAGGCAATCAACCCCATTGTTCTTTTAAACCATTTACTTTAGATTCACCCTTGCAACCCCTTTACCATGATTCAATCGTTCTCTAGTAATCCTTGTAACTCTTATCTCTTAACCTCTTAAATGCCAACACTACTTCAACTCCAAGTTGTCATACTTGAGAATACGACACTCGGGGAATTTCTTCCTCGTTTTACTACCTACATTCCACCTCACCCTAAATTAACAACAATCAACATATATTGCGGATTATCAGAACTCTATCTATTGGCTAATGACAATTGGGAGTAGAAGAACTCCAGGAATCTTCAAAATTGTTTTTTTTCTATTATTTTTTCCCTTGCTTCTCTCGGTAATTACAATCATAGGTAAAACCAAGGCAAATCCGATTCCGCCAACGCGCCCCTCTAGTAATGTTCGTGGTCTAGTGACGCATTCCCAATCTTTCTAGCCCGTAGCATATTCTAACTTCTAATTATTGTGTTTTTAATGCATTGTGTGCAGATTTACCAGGTATTATAACTGTGTTTTAAAAAAGATAAGTAATTCTTACCTAACTGATTGTGGCAACTTCTTATAATTTTGGAGATAAATCTGTTTATAGAATTATTTGTGTACTACTATTAATTTTTTTTTTTAAAGAATTATTTACCTTTGTTGTCTGACTGAAACTTTTGTTTATTTTCTATAATTGTAGATGTTGTCAATTTTTTCATATCTTGTTGAAAGATTGCTCTGAACAGTCAGGGCCGGTCCTGAGCACGGGCGGGATGGGCGACCGCCCAGGGCCCCATGCTAGAAGGGGCCCATCCATATATATGCATATGCACGCGCGCGCGCGCACACACACATATATATATATAGTGTTATAGTTATATTAGAAAACAAAAATTAGTGTTATAATTATATTAGAAAACAAAAAATTAAGAATAGATGGGACTGCAGGAAGCTGGAACGACGCTTAATTAAATAAATTTAGAAATAGAATCGACATGGGACACATAATTATCTATTAGAATCCACACCCTAATTGGCTAACCCATTCATCTTCTTTAATAAAATTTTCCCAACCGGCTAACCCATTCGTCTTCTTCAATAATTTTTTTTCCCAATTTGATTCATCATCGAATCTTTGTCGACGATCAACGATTGTTCTTTTCTTCAATAATTTTATTTCTAATTTGTTCGGTCTTTATTTCCTCTGCAACACTGCACACAGGCAACACAACACACCTATAAAGCATTAGGGATTTAGGGCTATAAATCTATAGTTAATCCTCTAATGAGTAATGCAATTATGTAATGAGATAATGGATTTTGTGATTTCTGTAATTCTAGAATATATATATATATATATATATATATATATATATATATATATATATATATATATAATTATAATTATAATTACCCTAAGTTATTGAGTTCTGTCTAATCTATTCTATTAATAGGGATAGAAAGTGAAAGAAGAAAAGAACAAAAAATTGTAAAACCTACTTGAGATCTTCAATGTCAAGAAAGATTGAATAGTTTGGCGATTTTGTGTATTAAGAAGGATATGCTAGACAATGTTAATTTTGATGCGATGATTTTGCATCGACTAAAGCATGTAGAAAATTTTTGTCATGTTTACTTTGAAATTTNTTTTGTCATGTTTACTTTGAAATTTTCTAATCGTATTTCATGTTATTTGATATTATTATTTTTCAGTATTATTAAATTTTAATTTTAATTTTTTCATATAGGGCCCATTTTTTTAATTTCGCCCAGGCCTCCAAAATGTTTGGACCGGCCCTGTGAACAGTATGTTTTTATCTGGTAAAATTTTGATTTTGAAGTGATAATAGATTTAAATTATCACAGTTGTAGTCAGTTTATAGATTGTGTTTGAATTGACATTATTATTAGCATGTAATGTTCAATTTTTTAATAAAATTCGAATAGTTTTATCCTTAATAATGATAGCATAAAATAATTAAATCCATTCCACTAGTATACACAGTCTTTTTATTTTTTTAACAATCTAACTATTTTTTTTAGAAAGTTTGTTGTGTGATTTATTTAAGTCCTATGAGTGTACTTATGAAATATATATGTACCCATTTAACATTAATAGACAACTTTTTACCTTGTTTGTAATATGCAAATTGGACCTAAAATTACATTCACTTATAAATTACTTATTGTGTATACAGGGTCTAATGGATGAAATTATACTCTATGGAAAGTATGTATATATGAGTTGTGTATGAAATTATAATTGCTAGACTTGCAAGATCTAAATCTCTTTTTTGTGTATGCCTTAATTGTTTATTAGTTGAATTTGCCAAAACCCCTATAGTGTGAAATTTCATTGATCAATGACAATGTATTATTAAAGTTGGAAATCTAAGTTTAGTTTTGATGAATATCTCATGAAATTTTGTGCAAACTAATTTTAGTTTTAATGAATATAATATACAAATTTTACTATAGTTTTAAAAACTAATTGTTCCCTATAAAATTCAAAGCAGTGATTAGAACCTAACAAATTCATATTATTAAAAAAAATAAGAGTTTATTAAATCAGTTAGTAATTTATCATGTTTTTCTGCAATTATATTAGTTTAGTTAAATATAATCGTACAGGCTATGTTAACCGATCCCTTGTTCATGACCGTTTGTACTGTATTATGATTTCTTGATTTGCTTGCTTGTAACTCACAACCTCTTGTAACTGAAACCTCTTGTGATTCATGCTTGTAAATGCAACCTTATATATATATAGAGAGGATCGCGTTCAAATGCCTACTGGCCGCCCAGGAGAGAAATGCGGACGAATCATAGCGCGACACGTGTCCGGAATGTAGTTGCACCTAACGTTATAACTAGGTGCACGTCATGTTATAACTAGGTGCACCCATGTGCATAAATGTTAACAAGGTAAATTACTTGCACCTGCAAGTTAAAATAGGTGCACACGTGCAAGTAAAATGTATTACAAATGCAAATAAATTGTACAATGAGCATCAATACTAAGTGCACCTAATGTTATAACTAGGTGCACATAGTTTGCAACCACGTGCATGAATGTTAACAAAGTAAATTACTTGCACAAGTGCAAGTAAAATGTATTGCAGATGCAAGTAAAATGTATTACAGATGCAAATGAATTGTACAGTGAGCATCAATACTAAGTGCACCTATGTTATAACTAGGTGCACCTAATGTTATAACTAGGTGCAATCTATGTTAAAACTACGTGCACCTAGGTTGCACCCAGGTGCATGAATATTAACAAGGTAAATTACTTGCATTTGTAAGTGAAAATATTTGCGAAAATAGGTGCATGAATATTAACAAGGTAAATTACTCGCACTTGTAAGTGAAAATAGGTGTGAAATAGGTGTACTTGTAAGAGAAACTAGGTGCACTTTTAAGTGAAACTAGGTGCACCAAAGTTCCAGTTATTTACGAAAATACCACCGCGTCATTTTTTTTAAATTGCATCTGATTCGTTAATCTGGACACGTGGATGGCTGTGGAGCGTTCTCATTTCCTACCTGGGCGAGAGTTCGCACAAGAGTGCAACCCTATATATATATATATATATATATGTATGTATGTATGTATGTATGTATGTATGTATGTATGTATGTATGTATTTATGTATGTTTGTATGTATGTATGTTTGTTTGTATGTATGTATGTATGTATGTATGTATATAGTTCTTGCTTAAGTGTTGTAATTACTACTTGTTGTCACGATATTTTGATCAGAACAATATATGTTAGCTGTTGATAAGCCTCCGAGATACCCATAAATCAAGTGCATATTAGGGTGTTTTGTAACGTTTCTAGCATCCTTACATGATGAATTATGATCATAAATGCTTTAAATTCACTAACCAGCACACAAAAGCTACTTTTAGCCTAAAGGAGGTGAAACAGGAGTCCCGGGAGCCAATAGGAGCGAAAGTTGAGCTTAAAGAACGAACCATGCAAGATCGGAGCCCCGGAGGACCCAAGAGGATTGCCACACGCGTGTGAGTATGCGTGGGAACAATCCAGTAGCCTCCCACGCACGCTCACACGCGTGTGGGCTGGCGTGGAGACTGCAATGCGCGAAAATTTACTAGGGTTGCTTTTCGGAGACTATTTTAACCCCTTTGATAGATTTTCAGAGGAGGATTTTTCTTTTCCCATTTTTAGAACTTCTCTTTCTAATTTTTAGGAGTAGTTTAGATAAATTTCCATTGTAGAAGACAACAAGCTTGGATTGAAGGATTACTTCATTCTAGGTGACCTCTATTACATTTCTATTATATTTTGCTATCTTGTTCTTGGATTAAATTAGCTTTTCTCTTGAATTTCATATCATGAGTGGCTAGTTTAATCTAGGGATTTGGATTGTGTGATGATATATTGCTAGTGTGATGCTCTTATATATATTTTTGGATCTAAATGCTTAGATTGTTGGATTATCTATTCTTGTCTATTGATTGTTGTTTTGATGAGATCTTGTTTGGATTTGGCCAATCTAGATGAGAGATTGAGCTCTTGACTCTTTCATGTCTTTGATTAGAGTTAGGATTGAAGCTTTGTAACAATCATAGATCCTATGGACTTCTTAAGAATAGTAGGATAGTGTGTAGCTTTAAGTGTTTGATAAAATTACTCTTAGAGCTTTGGATGCTTGAAGGCATTCCTACGTCAAAGAAGCCTTAGTACACAAAGGTGGAAAAGGACTAAGAACACACACTCTTGAATAGCCAACATCTTTGTATTGTTTATCCATTACCTTAGACACACCAAGATGCAACATAGATGAACACTATCCAATCCCTACCCCTTTACACATTTTCAAACTCTTTTACTTTACCACTTTCTTACTCAAACCAAACCTTATAAACTCCCTTCACTCACAATTCACCACTCACCACACTCGAATCCCTTGCAAGACTCAATCAAGTAAACACCCGAACACTTGACACACCTCCACGTCCTTCCTTCGAGACCGACACTCGGGGAGTCATTGACTTTCCGTTTTAACACACACACATCTTTTGACGTTTCACCCCATCACTCACGCTAAACCCACAACCGTCAGCTGTCATGATATTTTTTAAGTGTTTTCATAACCGTTTGTACTGTATTATGATTTTTTGACTTGCTTGCTTGTAACTGAAAACCTCTTATAACTGAAACCTCTTGTGATTCGTGCTTGTAAATGCAACCTTATATATATATATATATATATATATGTATGTATACATACATACATATATATATATATATATATATATATATGTATGTATGTATGTATATATATGTATGTATGTATGTATGTATGTATGTATGTACATAGTTCTTGCTTAAGTGTTGTAATTACTACTTGCTGTCACGATATTTTGATCAGAACAATATATGTTAGCTGTCATGATATTTTTTAAGTGTTGTAACACATGAACTCCTTTCAACATATAATTCTTTTTTTTCAATATTTATTTATTGGATAAACATTTTAAGTAAGACAATACCTATGACTATTTGTGGTTTGGAAACCTATACCCTGTACACTAAACCTTTATTGGATAAACAATTTATGCCTGTTGGAACGCAAGGTCAGGATGCATGAATCTAAATTTTACTAATACAATGGCAATCACATGAATTATATCTCCAACAACTAAATAATTTGCATTATTCTATTGTTGTATTTCCATTATTTGGCCATAAAGAAAAAGGCGTGGGCCATACATCCTTAGTGAAGTTTTATCAATCCCTTAACTCTAGAGTCCTAGCACAGCTTGTTTGGTGTGAACAAATGCAATACATCTGTTTGGCTGAGTAAGTTCAGTAGATAGTAAAATCATCATGTAACAAATGCAATACTTTAATTGGCACGTTTGGTTCGCGGAATAGGCCTGGAATGGAATAGCATTCTCAGTAATAGGCCTATTCCGCTGTTTGGTAAAACCCTCTATTCCCGAGAACATTGTTCTTGGGAATGGCCTATTCCCCTTGCATGGGGAATAGAGATTCCTAGGCCCCCTAGGTATTAGGCTATTCCTGAGAACTCAGGAATAGCCTAATGTTGTTATTTCCAATTTTATCCCATGGCGTTTTCGGGAAAGATCTTCCTTTTCCCAAAATGCTCCTATATTATTTTTTTAAAAAAAATTATAACTAAGAGCAATTAAGGCTCCTTAAATGAATGAGCTTTTGGCTCTTTAAGGCTTCATCATCCTGTTGTTAAGGACAAATTTGGAAACCACATATCTGGCACTTGTTGTGATACCCTGGATTTAATTCAAGCCTTGAAACCCGGTAATTATTCCTACCATATGGTTAATTTTATTAATTGGGCTCCATTTCTATAAATAGAGCTATATTCCATACTCTAATTGATTTAACTAATAAAAGGGTCCAATTCCTTATTTAATCTGGTAAGGGATTTCCTATCTGGTGTCTTTTATCCCTTATGGTAAATTAAATATTTAATGGCTCAATCTTTGAAGGACAATGTTTTATATTCATTGGATTAATATTTAATTGAATAGATCATCCTTTTGATGAACCCATACTCTATTCTAACACCCTAATGTTATATACAACATGTATGTATGTAATAATTCTTCAAGTCATATAAAAGCCTTATTATAATAATCCCTAGCCTTTTTCCTTCTCCTGCAAAAAGACTTTCATCACCCCTTTCACCACCAAACACCCTACACACACACACCATCCTTCATCCTAGCAAGATCTCAAGAAAGGTTGCTCTTTTAGGAATCATTTTGCTTGGGTAAGTACTAATCTTTAGGTAGATTGCATTTCTTCTCATGATTTCTTAGTCTTTTTATAAGTTCTTACTATGTCTTCTTTGGGGATTCATGGGGTAAAGATGATCAAGGAGGTGAAGGTAATTTGAGGAATTGAGCATAGAAGAGGTGATTGCTTTGGATTGTTAAAGCTTAATAAGTGCCTAAGATAGCCGCGTTTTGAGGGGCATTTAGGAATTTGAGGAATTGAGCATAGAAGAGGTGATTGCATTGGATTGTTAATGTTTAATAAGTGCCTAAGATAGCCGCGTTTTGAGGGGCATTTAGGATTAGAATATGCTATAATTGATGTTCGTTAGGCCTAAAAACTTGCTAGAATAGCATGATTTCATTGCATATAGTTCTAGGGACTAATTGCGGGTGTTTTTCTATACATTGCACAAAGTTGAACTTTCGCAGGGCCGCATTCCGACGACATCTCAGTAAAACAGGCGTAACTAGAGCTAGGAGTGTTCAAATGAGGCGAGGCAAGTTGCTATGGAACCACATCGTCAAGGGCTACAACCTAGAACAAGACAACAAAGGCAAATATTGATTCCACGCAGCCTTCACGCGTGAAGCACTCATGGATGGATTCCAGTATGCGTCCACGTTTGCGTTCACGCGTGAAGGCCGCGTGAACGCGACACGCGGAAGCAAAATTAAAAAGAGAAAATGCGGGATTTTGACCCTTGGAAGGCTTTTTAACCCCCCCCCCCCCCTTACATTTTTGAGATCCCCAATTTCTTTAGACCTGATTTTGATTATTCTTTCCCCTTTGGGGGAAATTTCCCTTCAATTCTTAGTTTAGATTTCTTAGTTAGAGGTAGATCAAGCTAGAATTGGTGCACAAGACAATGAAGATGTAATAGATCCATTGGATTGCTTAGGTATCTCTACTCTACTCTTATTTTCATTAATTGCATTGTTATTTTCTATTGCTTTGATCTTTAATATTGTTAATGCTTGAGTAGATTAGTTGAGGGGTGTGTGTGCCCCATGTTAGATCTTACGATTGATGTTTGAATTTTTCCATATGAATGTGAAAATGATGAAGTAGGGTTTAGTCTTGTGTGGTTGAAGTTCTTTGTGTTTTGCTTCTATTTCCAGCCGGGATAGCTAGTAGACTCTAGGAAAGTGAGCGTGTGCGCGATAGTGGCCTCTCACGAGTCCAACTCATCCACATCCCCACCCTCTATCCGAAAGGATGAGGCCCGATAGGAGTGGTAGGCAAGGTGTTCGATTAAATGCCTCAACCGAATGAGGATTGAGAGTCCAAGTGTGACGTCACTTGGTATTGATACCGTAGACTCCCAAGTTAATCCCCTAACCTCGTTTCTGCAATTCCAATAGAATGGTCAATCGTATAGACTAACTAAGTCACACGCCCCCTTGTCCCTTTTCAATTTGTTTCGTGTCTTTCAAACCAATGCTTATTTTTCCTCTTGTCCTTACCTAGTTCTTGTAACTCTCACCTCTTAACATCCTAGATGCAACATCTAATTCGGTTCCAATTTGCTATCTTTGAGACCGACACTCGGGGAGTCTTGACTCTTCGTTTTATCACCTTCATTACACATACACCACCACTAAAACTACACCTTCAAATTGGCACCGTTGCTGGGGATGGCAAACGGTGAATTGTGCTGACATTTTTTAAGTTAATTTTTAAGAGTTCTTGAATTGCTTTTCTTTTTGCTTAGTTTGTTTTCTTATTTTTGTTGGTTGATTGAAGAAGTGAGCAACAAGATACTCACTTGCAACTACTTTTAGTTGCAAATATTTGTTGTTGGCTAAGCTTTGTGCAGGAATTTTTTTATTGAAAATCAATTGAAAGCTTGCCAATGTGTGCTCATATGAATCTCCATGGTTATCCACGCCATGGAGGACAATTGATAAGCGCCAAGAACAGTCAAGTTTAGGGTCATTTCTGGACAACATTATGTAGTTTTAACACCCATTTATGATCATCTTTTATGCATAAAGGCCCTAATTAAGACCAAATCAATGGATTCAACTCAAAGGTTGTGTTTTAAGTCATTTCCGCAGGATATAGCAAAGTCCGGGGCCAAAAAGAAAGCAACAAACAAAGAATCAATCGGGCAGGAGGCCTACACGCGTGGTGGAGGCGTGGACTGTTTCCAGTATGCATCCATGCGTGGTGATGGCGTGGACAGTCCAGTTAGGGCAACCGCGGATTTCAACTTTCGGATAGCTATTTAAACCCCCTTTTCTCATTTTAGAAGGGGACACTCTCCAACTTCCCATTAGAGTAGATTAGCTTTTCTTAAATTTGAAGATGAAGATGGATGAAAAGATAGAAGAAGTAGATCACTTGTTTCCATAGGTGTAATACTCTTTTCCTAGAAAGATTGTTGCTT
Source organism: Ipomoea triloba (assembly GCF_003576645.1). Taxonomy (NCBI): domain Eukaryota; kingdom Viridiplantae; phylum Streptophyta; class Magnoliopsida; order Solanales; family Convolvulaceae; genus Ipomoea; species Ipomoea triloba. The sequence continues at coordinate 16,598,875 of NC_044928.1, forward strand.
TAATTTATGGTCTTGTTTAATTTTGATTGTTGTTCTTTGATATTCACAATGCTTGAGTAGAATAGTCTAGGGGTGTGTGTGCGCCATGCTAGATTCATGATTGATGCTTGAATTTTGCCTTATGTTTATGAAGATGTTGGAGTAGGATTATAGTCTTGTGTGGGTGATGTTCTTCATGCTTTGCTTCTATTTCGGCCGAAATAGTTAGTGAACTAGGTGAAAGTGAGTGAGTGCGCGATAGCGGCTTCTCATGAGTCCAACTCATCTACATCCCCGCCCTTAGTCCGAAAGGATGAGGTCCGGGAGGAGTGGTAGGCAAGGTGTTCGATAAAATGCCTCAACCGAATGAGGATTGAGAGTCTGACTGTGACGCCACTCGGTATTACCGTGACTCCCTATTTCAATCCCGAAACTCATTTTCATATTCTCGTATGACAATCAATCGCTTGGTTTAGCTGTGGTACACGCCCCCTTCGTCCCTTTAGATTGTTTAGTTTAATTTCGTTTTTACAACCCCCAATCTATCATCAAAATGACCCTTAGTAATCCTTGCAACTCTTACCTCTTAACATCCTAAATGTCCACACTAATTCGCTCCAATTTGTCATCCTTGAGAGACACGACACTCGGGGATTTTCCTCGTTTTACCACTTATCCATCTCACCATAAACTACTACCTTCAACAATCTTGGAGAAATTCTCCACCCCAACCATACCCCTATTACCCCCATTCTACCTATGCTTACCCTCCACCAACATATCACTACCCACCTCCAAATCCTTATCCATTTCCACATCACTACTTACCACCTCCAAATCCTTATCCATCTTATATGCATACCTATCATCCACCACCATATGCACATCCACCCCCACCTTATAAAAAAGAACTTCTTCCACAATACCCCATTCTTCAAGAGGACTCGTTGAGCTCTAAAGATATATTCCAAAATATTGAAAGTAATCTTGTCAAAATGATGAAAAAGATTTACCCAAACTATACTCACAAGCCATATTCATTTCCCTATTCCCACCTAAACACCCACTACCCACCTCCATCACCATTTAATGAAGGAAACAATGCTTCACATTTCTTTGAAACACCACCTTCCAACCAATATTTTACCCCACCCAATCCTTGTGATTACCTCCCACCGGCCAAGGACGAAATTGAGATTCTAAAAGAAAAGATAAAAGCATTCACAAAGATGGCCAAGGAGGACACGGCTAATTTAAAAGCCGAAATCAAGAGTGAATTGAAAGATTATCTTGCCACCCTCCGGTAGAAAGGACTTCCATTGGAGGAGGTTGAAACGAAAATGCTATCTATAATGGAGGAGCTCATGAAGACAAGCTCATTACTAGTTAACTACCCCATTGTAGATGATCTCCCGACTTTGGAAGCCAATCCAAGGGTTGTACATGAGATTGAAAAAGAAAATGCTAGGGAAGAGGTGAGTTTTGAAAAAGTAGAGGATTGTTATGCTCCGGTGCTTGAAGATGTTCCAATTTTCGAATTGGAAAATAAAAAAGAAGTAGAGATGGAGAGTGATGATGAAGACGTTGAAGTAGTGTGGGAAGATGAAGAGCCGACATGTGGTCACATTCTTAATCCTTCTTGTGCTAATATTCTTGAAAATTCCTGTGCTCTTATTGAAAACACTTTTGACACTTGTGTGGATGACTCCCCTTTGAAATGCAATAGTGATCTATATGCTTGTGATACTACTAGTTTTTATTTCCGGGAGGATGATTCCATAGGCTTTGTTGATGATGAGGGTGATTCTTCTAGTGTATGATAATTGTGTTACTTGTGAGGATGACTCCCTTTGCATTAATATTTCTACTACTTGTGATTATGTTTGCTTTAATTTTTGGGAGAATGATTCCGTAGAAACTTGCGATATATTGATTAATGATCGTGAGGATTCTCTTTTGCTTGATAATGAATTGTTAGGAACATCATGTAATAGGTTTTGATGATACCAACTGTTAAGTAAGAATCCCCAAGTCTCGATACATAGGCAAAACAATGTAAGTTCGATAAGTAAACTAAGAGCGAAAATACAACCGGGTAATTTGAGCTCAACTCGGGAAATATTTAAGCTTAAGGTAAACTTGTTTGAACAACTTAGAAGTTTTCGTGTTGTAAGCAAACAGATAGATCAGAAGCAGGCACGAGACAACTCTGGAGGAATAAGGGTCTACGAGACATCAACTAAGTCTCGAGACACAAGCCAAGTTCGAGAGGTAAGGACCTCTCGATATACCTATCGAGTTCGAGACGTAAAGAATATTCGAGAGATAGACCTCTCGATACATGGGATTGAAACATCAAGTGGTCGAGACATCTTCTATGGTCTCGATAAACCGGCACTTCTCCAAGAGGCTGAATGTTAGTCAACATGTGCAGATAAAATACTCTAAGTTTGGAGAAGAAGAATATCATGGAGATAAAATATTGAAGAGGTGCTGAGCGGGAGGTTTCAAAATGGACGGAAGTGGATGACACGTCAGACCTCCACCACAAACGGTCAAGAAGTGCACCAATCCTGAAGTGGTCAGATTCCCCAAACAAGGAATGATGGGAACATAAAAAGAGTAACTTTATCCAAAAGAAGCAAGTGAAGCATGAACTCAAGAAAGTGGAATATGGAATATTCACTACAAAACAAAAGGCTCAAGTTACAAGACCACTACTCCATGAAAAATGCTGAAATTGTGCAAAGACCCATGTTCGGCGTGGGAGACCAATTTCAAACGGAATAGTTTTCCCTCCAACGGAACTATTCTTCTACTCTCATATATAAGGACGTAAAGACACAGAAGAAACAAGGTTGAAAAAGAGGTCAAGAGGTTAACAAGAGGTGTCTGATAAAAACGTTCCAGTGCAAAGTGCTTAACTTGGAATATCATCCTGATATTCAATACAGCGAGAGAACACATCTTAGTGTTCGAAGAGAGTTACAAAGCTAAACTGTCATACATCCAGAAGGTGACCAAAGCTGTTCTACATCAAAGTTGATTCAACGATAGCTTGTGGTCAGATTGGAGATTGTTACATTCAACTGTGACTATCAACAACGTCTTGCTTTGGATTAAGAAAGGGAGGTGGAGTATCCTGGCTGCTGTCCGAGCGAAAGAAACCTGAGGCTTGACGCGGGCTTGGTGATCAAAGGTCAAG
>NC_044928.1:16602976-16684969 GCF_003576645.1 Ipomoea triloba
CCCCCCCCTCTAGACTTGTACCCCATCCCCTTGGGACCAACAATTGGTATCAGAGCGAGTTCTCTGATCGATATAAACCTTTGTTTATATTGCCTAGAGATCCTTCTTTGAAAAATCTTCTTAAATATTTTCAAAGCACGAGATAATTTTTCAATATGGACAGCATGTTGTCGAGACATCTTCTCTTTGATCTTAGCAGGTTTGACGACTGGAAAACACGCATGCTTGCGTACTTATCAGCCCTCCATGATGAGATGGCCGAGGTTATAACTTCTGGACCAGTCAAGATCCTAATGGTTAATACTGCTGCAGTTCAAACCCAAGAAACACCAAAGTACATCCCAAAACCTAGGGAAGAATGGACCAGTGATGATAGGAAGAGAAACAGCCTGGACAATATTGCCAAGGATATTCTCTTCAGAGCTATAGACGAAACCATCTTCCCAAAAGTGAGGAAGTGCAAAACGGCAAAAGAGGTATGGGATACTTTGATGTTAATTGGTGAAGGTGACGAACAGGAAAAGGAAAACAAGCTCACCGTGGCCATGAAGAAGTTCGAAGACTTCAAGATGAAGCCAGGAGAGAGCATCGACAGCATGGAGTCTCGGTTCATGAAGCTCACAACCGAGATCAGTGACCTTGAAAAGGAGATCCCACAAAAGGAGCTGAACCTGAAGGTCTTACGTGGCCTCACTAAGGAGTGGGAAGTAAAGGTGATCACGATGAGAGATCACCGAGATCTGAAGGAAACCACAACAGACAAACTCTTCCGGGATCTCAAAGCCTTCGAGTTCGAGATGTTCCCAAGAGATGAGGACATTGTGGATCGACGAAACGTAGCACTTGTTGCTGAGCAACCATCCACATCTTCAAGGTCAGACTCTAATCCTATGAATGTTATGTCTGACGAACAGTTTGCTCTCTTTGTGAGGAAGTTCAGGAAATACATGAAGATGAACCAAGAGAGCAACAAAAGTTCACCTTCCTCCTCAAGAAGGAAAAATGAGAGATATCCATCCAGAAGGACGGAGGAGGAAAATCAGGGTCTATGCTACAACTGTAGAAGACCGGGACATTTCAAGGCCGAATGCCCTTACCCACTAGTAAGCAAGCATCAGGGCCAAGAAGGCAAGGATTCCAAGAGAATAGAGGAATCCAGGGAGAAGCCAACACAAGGTGGCTTCAAAGGATCATCAAAGACGTATCAGCGCAGGAAGGCGCTTGTTGCTGAAGAATTCGAGAGGACAATCGAGGAGTCCGAGACGTCGAGCTCCAGCGAAAGCAGCAGCAGCTCAGAGGATGAGAGGGGGCTCATCTGCTTATACACCGAGGAAGAGGAGAATCAATGCCTAATGGCCATTGACAACGAGGTAACCTCTACTCCTACATCTCGCTGCTCTACTTCTACCTCTCGTTGTTCTTCATTTAAAAGCGATGAGGACCCCTTCGAGATGTTGGAATAGCTCAGAAGGAACCTTAACATCGCCAATAGCACTCATGCTAGAGTGATGGATGAAAACAGCAAGCTAACTGCTGAAAGAGATATGCTTAAGAACGTCTCGAAAGAGAATTTGGAGCTGACTCTCAAAGTAAGTGAGTTAGAAGCCAAAGTAATCCTACTATCTGAAGAGTGCAAAGCTCGAGAGACGAGAGAGCTTAATCTTCGAAAGGTCATAGCATCATACACTAATTCCTCCAAAGCTATGGAGAAAATGGTGGTTGATCACAGACCTACAAGTGATAGAACCGGTCTAGGGTTCCATCAAGACCATCTCTCGAGAGATAAACAGACCAATGGTTTGGGAACTTCAAGAAATGGAGGATCTCAACCCAAACCAAATAAAGGTCATAAAGGACCAACAGAAAAGACCAGAGTAGCTATTCATAAACCGTCCCTATACACCAGCAATGGAAAGTATAGGAAAGCTACGAAGAATGGCCGGGTAAACAATATCGAGAGATCACCTTGCTATCTCTCGCAAGGCCATTCCAAGTACAAAAAGAGCTACACTCCATATAATGCACCTCAAGGCAAATATGGAAGGTCTGAGATCCACATAGTTAGGAACTCACGGATGGAGAAAGGAAGACTCTATCCATCTAGTGAGAATTGGTCATCGAATCACAAGTTCTGGAAGAAACCTCACTTTCAGCAATTTCACATGACCAAACAGCGTATGAAAGGCATGGTGCATAAGCCGGTCGAAAAGTCTCTACCTAAGTTGATTTATGCACCAAAGAGGCCTAAAACCTTTGCTAGCATTCCTTATAATTATCAAACGTACAATGGCTACATTGCGCCTAGGCCTGGAATAATGGGCACAAGGTATAAATGGATGCCTAAACTCACTAACCCACCAGGACCCAAAGTTTGGGTACCTAAACTTGCTTGATTTCCTTGCAGGACACCAGGGACGTGTGGTTCATTGACAGTGGATGTTCGAGACATATGACTGGAAATCTAACACTGCTTGAGAACATCCAACCTATCGAAGGTCCCTTGGTGACATTTGGCGACAACGAGAAGAAGGGGCGCACAAGAGCTGTTGGTGAAATCCAAAAGAATGAGCTGGTTATTAAAGGAGTGTCCTACGTTGAGGGGCTCAAGTTCAATCTCCTTAGTACAAGCCAGTTCTGTGACAAGGGCCACAAAGTTGTCTTCACCAAAAGCAAATGTCAGATTATGAACGAGGAATCTCTCGAAGTCGTCTTGGAAGCAGCAAGGAAAGGAAACATGTACATAGTGGATTGGAGGTCTGCAAAACCATCCCTATGTATGCTAGCAAGGAGCAAGGAAGATTTATGCTGGGATTGGCATAGTAAGCTTAGTCATCTGAACTTCAAGACTATCAACAAGCTTACTAAGAGGAACTTAGTGGAAGGACTGCCCAAAGTGACGTTTCGAAAGGATAAAATCTGTGAGGCATGTCAACGTTGCAAACAGATCAAATCCTCTTTCAAGAGCAAAGCCGATACATCATCCACTAGACCATTAAGTCTTCTTCACATGGACTTATTTGGCCCAGTGGATCCACCCAGCATAAAGGGAAAGAAGTACACTCTTGTGGTAGTGGATGACTACACAAGATTCACTTGGACCGTGTTCTTAACCAAGAAAAGCGAGACAAAAATTGCCCTACCAAATCTCTTGAAACAAGTTCAAGTTGAAAAGGAAGTCTCGATACTAAAGATCCGGTCAGATCAAGGTGGAGAGTTCGTTAATCAAGTAATCGAGAGCTACTGCAACGAGAACGGAATTCATCATCAACTATCAGCTGCTCGAACACCTCAACAAAACGGGGTTGCTGAAAGAAGGAACAGAACTCTCAAAGAAGCCGCAAGGACCATGCTCTCGCAAGCCAACATATCACAAGGATTTTGGGCAGAAGCAATCAACACAGCGTGCTACACCCAAAATCGGTCCTTGATAGTAAAAGGAGTTGGAAAGACTCCATATGAGTTGTGGAATGGAAGAAAACCGAATGTAAGCCACTTCCACTCATTCGGGTGCAAATGCTATATTCACAACAATGGGAAGACTCAACGAAGAACTTTTGAAGAAAAGGCAGATGATGGAGTATTTCTGGGATACTCATCGACAAGCAAAGCACTCAGAGTCTTCAACAAGCGGAGTTTGGTGGTTGAAGAGTCCATACATGTTACCTTTGATGAAAGGGCATCAACAGATCAACCATCAAAGACAACGGAAGCTGCTGAGGAAGATCAGCCAGAGTCTATCGAGAGATCAAACTTACCTCTCGAAGACAAGCAGTCGATAGTTCGAGACGTAGCAGAACTCCAGTCAGAATCAGATGATGAAGAGTCTACCAAGAAGAAAGCGCCTGACTCAGTTGATCAAAACCAGATCATAGATGTTCAACCCATATCTCAACCTTCAATGGAAGTATCAACTGAGGAGCCGCAACCCGACCTAAGATGGCTGAGAAATCACCCTGCTGATCAAGTGATCGGAGATGTACGTGACAGAGTTCGAACCAGATCAGCTTACAGAGAAAGCATGTTTGCTTGTTTTCTATCTCAAATAGAGCCTAAGGTGATCGATGAGGCTCTAAGCGACGCAGATTGGGTGCAAGCAATGCAAGAGGAACTTCATCAGTTCGAGAGGAACGACGTTTGGGAACTAGTTCCGAGACCTCATCATCAGAATGTCATTGGTACAAAGTGGGTTTTCAGAAACAAGATGAATGAGGATGGAGTTATTGTTAGGAACAAGGCCAGACTTGTTGCCAAAGGCTACTGTCAGGAGGAAGGAATAGATTTTGATGAAACCTTCGCTCCAGTGGCACGTCTCGAAGCCATACGCATCTTTCTCGCATATGCCGCCTTCAAAGACTTTAAGGTATATCAAATGGATGTCAAGAGCGCTTTTCTGAACGGACTTCTCGAAGAAGAGGTGTACGTTGAACAACCTCCGGGTTTCTTGAAGGACGTAGGAGCTGACAAAGTATACAAGTTGAAGAAGGCACTCTACGGCTTAAAACAAGCTCCAAGAGCTTGGTACGATACCTTATCCTCTTTTCTACTTCAGTGTGGGTTCACCAAAGGCCTAGTGGACAAAACATTGTTTAGGATTAAGGATGGGGATCACATCTTATTGGTGCAAATCTATGTGGACGATATCATTTTTGGTAGCACCAATCCAGACTTGTGCGAGAAGTTCTCCAGTTTGATGAAAGGAAAGTTCGAGATGAGCATGATGGGAGAGCTCAACTACTTCCTTGGACTACAAGTGAGACAGCTTAAGGAAGGTATCTTCATCAACCAGGAGAAATACACCAAGGATCTGCTCAGGAAATACAACATAGAAGGGAAATCCTCAGTCAAAGTACCTATGGGAACCTCTCTACGTATCGATGTCGACAGCGAAGGTCGAGAGGTCGATCAAACCACTTATCGAGGTATCATCGGATCTCTTCTTTATTTAACTGCAAGTAGACCAGACATATCCTTTGCAGTAGGTGTATGTGCTAGATTTCAGGCAAGTCCTAAGGAAAGTCACCTAAGTGCATCCAAAAAGATTCTTAGATATCTAAAGGGTACGCAGAGTGTTGGGCTCTGGTATTCGAAAGGTGGATCTTTCGAACTTATGGGTTATTCAGATGCGGACTTTGCCGGTTGTAAGATAGATCGAAAGAGCACATCAGGGACATGTCAGTTTCTAGGTGGAAGACTTGTCTCATGGTTTAGCAAGAAACAACATTCGATAGCTACAAGCACTGCTGAGGCAGAATATGTAGCAGCTGGAAGTTGTTGTGCTCAGATCTTATGGATGAAGCAACAGCTAATGGATTATGGTGTTGAGTGTAAGGAGGTTAAAATTATGTGTGACAATACAAGTGCTATTGCCATCACCCACAACCCAGTGTTACACTCCAGAACAAAGCATATTGATATTAAGTATCACTTCATCCGAGACCACGTTGAGAAAAAGGACATCACTTTGGAATATGTTGCAACGGAGGAGCAACTAGCAGATATTTTCACAAAAGCGTTATGTGAAAATAGATTCTCTCAACTAAGGTTAGAATTGGGAATGATAGAGTTGGGTTGAATGGTCAAATCTTATCTTCTTGTATTTAGTGCCATGAACTGTTTCGCATGTGAGGGGCGGTTTCATCAACTTTATGGCAGCTTTGGAGTTACACAAGCATTGAATGGTCATTCATATTGCATCCCGTGACTCAACAGTGGTAACCCTATTGGGCTATAAATAAGAGGGTTTCTTTCAGAAGTTCATACCATCAACTTCCCATGGAGAAAAAGAAAGGAAAAGATGATGTTCCATTCTTTTATAGAGGAAAGAAACCGGCAGTCAAGTCCAAAGATTTTCAAGGAGAAAACTATCCAGAATCAACGAAGGGTGAACAGATTACGGAGCTTCCTGATAATCCAAGCAAGAATCCTATTCCCATCCAAGGTGAATGGATCCCCAAATACGAGGAGATCCACAACGATGGGATACTGGAATCGGGAGAAGAGTCCTGCACAAGAGGGACTCCTACTGCTGCACATTCTGGAAAAGGGCCTTCCTCAACCAAATGGAGAACCAAGGGAAACGGAGAGGAAGACCAGATGGGACTTTCTGAGGTCTGCAGCAGCCAAAGGGATGATCATACCTAATCCAAAGACATTAAGAGGATTAGCGATGAAGATGGTCACTCCCAACTATAGTAAGCAGCTCCGGAGAGAAGAACAAGAAAAGGGAATAGCCACCCCCAGTTCTGTTATTAGACAAATAGGACTTTAGATGGCTAGTTCCCGCCTTAACGATAGATTCCTATTAGGCTGACCAAGGCCAAACAAAAGTTTCTAGGGAATTTAATAGGATATTGATTCATATGTAATGTATCTGGAAATCACTAAATGAACTTAAGGATATGTTCCAAGTGATATCTTTTAAATGAATCAAACTTGTTTCTCTCGCAATCTGTGTTCGAAAGGTAGTTCGAGAGGTCACCCGATCAGTTTGTCTACATACATTATGTCTCGAAGAAGGGTAGTTCGAGAGGTCACTTCGAAAGATAACAAACTGATATCTCTGAATGGAGGAATAAGGAGGGTTAGGGATCAAAGGGAAGATCCCTAACCAGATCAAGATGGAGGAATAAGGAGGGTTAGGGATCAATCACTCAGGGGGAAGATCCTTAACCAGATCAAGACGGAAGAATAAGGAGGTTTAGGGATCAATCACTCAGGGGGAAGATCCTTAAACTCATGAGGAAGATCATTCACCTTCGAAAGGTGAATTTGATAAGCTCAACGGATATATGAGGTGGAACGGCTATCTTTGGACATAAATGCTAGCCACGTGGTCATCGGTTACTGACGGTTTTTCGCACTTAAGGGCATTATCTTGATTAGTGGGAGCATGCTTATTTTAAAATATCAATACTCCACTGTCTCAAAGCTTAAACCGTTCTATACTTTACCGAAATACCCTTACCAAAATACCTTATAAGCTGACCGTTATCAGGGGTATTTCTGACTTCTCACATCTTTTAAATCAACCGGGATCCTTCCACGGGTCAAACTCTCAACCCTACCCATATATCCAACCCGAATCCGCCTAATATAAAAGCAAAATCCTTCTTCTTTACCCGGATTCAAACTCAAAACCATATACCCAAAATCCCCAAATCCTTAGACGCTGTACACATTCCCTCCAAAACACACAAACTTTCTTCAATGGCGTCTGAATCATCATCTTCTTCATCTTCATCTTCATCCTCCAGTGCATACCAGAGAGAGCTAGACCACATACGCTCTCAGATTAAACAAGTCAAGGCGGGAAGCATCCTTGACAAAGATGGCTTCATCACCCACTCGCCAAATCCAACAATGGCGGAGAGAGTCTTGAAGAAATTTGAGAAGGCAGGACTAATGCGGTACATGACGCATGACTACCGAACCATTCATGACCTCGACTACACAGAATGGTTCGCTCATGCCAAGGTCACGAAGGGCAAGATTGAAAGCCGCTTCAACGAAATAGACATAACAATCTCTGTGGGTGATTTACGAGCAGCATTCGACTTTGCTACGTCGGAGGAGGCAGTCAAGCACCTATCGGACTACAACATGGATAAGCAGGAGTTTTGGGACAAAATCCGATTGGAGACTGCACCACCCAGAGCATCCTCTGCCCTCCGCAGATTTCATTTGAAGGAGAGGTTTGCCCTAGCCGCCGAGCTCATCATAAAATTCATCCTCGGCAAGGTGTCCGGAACAGACGAAGTCAATCTGGACACTCTGAAAATCCTCCACGCCATCTGGAACAACAACAAGTTGGACTGGGCTCACATCATCTTCGACTGCCTCAAACACCAAGTGCAGAGCTCAGTTTCCAACTCCGACCTGACAATCTACAAAAAGGTTGGTTTTGGCTTTGTTGTTCAATTTCTATTGAGACTGAAGGGCTTCGAACTGAGGGAAGGGCGAGAGGTTCATCGGAATACCTATATGGGTAGAACGAAACCTCAAGCTAAGGCAAAAGGTGCTAAGGATGCATCTTCACCCTCAAAGCCTAAGGGAAGGGGCAAAAGGAAAGCCCCAGCTAAGGAGAAGCGCTCTGATGACGAGCTTTTGGACACCCTAGTCAAGAGGGTTGAATTGAAAAGGAAGGCCAAGAGGACCAAGACTGCTGCTGTCACCCAGGTTCGAGAGGTGACACCGTCCGTTATACAAGTACCATTTGAGGACAGGGCACAAGCCCAGGGGGAACCTCAGGCTACACTGGCCACTGAGGTTGAGAGAGTGCCCCCTACCAAGTCCCTGTCAGGAACTTTAAGTGTTGATATACTTGCTGTTGATGGTGCTGAGGATGTTGATGAATCTGTTGGTTTGCCTCAAGAGGAGGCTCGAGAAGTTGAAGGTACTGGGATCAGTGATCCAGTACAGGGTATTGTTGAGGAACCACGACAGGTGGTTCGAGAGGTAGATATTCCAGCAGCTGAAGATCTAGACTGTGTGGTGGCTGCTGATGGTCAGGGCACTGTGGTCAGGAACCCAGTGCAAGCTTTTCTGAATGATGGGTTGACACATGATCTCTCGGTTGTTCGAGAGATAACTGAACAAGCTGTGGAGTGTGCATCAGCAACAGAAATCCTACCTGCTGACTCTGATGAGCTGAATGCTGAAATCACATCTCGATTGAATCAAAGTGTTGAGAATGTATCGAGTTTGGACGACTTCTCCAGAGTACTTCGCTGGATCAACTGGAGAACAGGTCCCTTTGATCAATTGATCTCAAGAGCAGCAGAGATGGAGGCTGAGGAACGATTTGCACTAAACTGGTTAGATCTCACTGAAATCCCAGCCGACGAGCTTCAAAACCGTGCCCATGAGATGCAAGTAATCAGGAGTAATCTTGGTCGATCTGACAAAGGAAAGGGCATAGCTGTTGATGCACAAGAAGATGAAGCCGAGCCTGAAGAAGATCCTGAACTAGATGCTCAATTTCGAGAGGATATCAGGCTTGCCACAGCAATATCCTTGGGACAAAGTGTAGAACACACGAGAGGTCCAGGAGAGACCTCTGGGGTTGCTCGAGATGATGCTGACACTCCTACTCCAACTGCAGCAATCCCCTTGTCCCAAGTGAGTGAATCTGCTCTAGAAGACCAGGTAGCTTCGAGAGGTGAATCCGAGACCTCTGAAGCACATGAGGTGGCACCTAACTCTGTCTTACTACTGCCACCACCTGAGTCCACACCCTCGAATGCAACAGATGAAGCTCAGACAGTTCGAGAGGGTGAAATTTTGTTGCTCCAACTCCCAGGCTTTCCCATCGATATGGTTAATAGGGAAAGGTGGAGTGCACCAGTTGCTCCTGAGATAATAGATATTCCAGATTCACCAGAGCATACTGAAGTACAAACAAGTGAGCAACAAGAACAGAATGAGGAGAACCCTGCTGGTTCGAGAGTTGAGGTTCAAGAAGGTGGAAACCGGGAAGCACCTGCCGATGAATCAACTCCTCCAGTAGATGATCACGTTCCCAGCACTGGTTCGAGAGGTAGTGTTGAGGGGGAACCTCAATCAGATGGAAACCGGGAAGCATCTGATGCAGAGACTCCCACCTTGGCCAATCCTACCTTACCAGCAGCTGAAGCTGAGGCTCCAGGTTCGAAAGGTGAAGAGCAAGAAGTGATCCATCCCTCAGGTGGAAACCGGGAAGCACCTGATATGGAGCTACCTTCGAGCTCTGATCCCAGTGTCCCTGCTGAACCTCAGGCAGTCAGTCGAGAGGTGGACTCGCAATTGCAAGTCATGGGTGGAAATCTGGAAGCACCCAAGTCCCCTCCAACGAAAGGTACATCTCGATCCTCAACTCCTACTTCTGACTATGATCAACAGGCCGAAGAAGTCTTCATTGGCGAAGTGCGTCAATTCATGGCTGATCAATCTCAGAAGATGGCTCAGCTCGAAAGAATACTCGCTGTGATCCGCAATGCTGCAATGCCTGCTGATGGCACAAGTGAATCCCAAGGCCGTCATGCCGAACTTCTCGAACAGGCGATATGGGCTGAGGATGCAGCACGGAAAGCCACTGATGAAGCCGCTGTAGCTCGAGCAGAGGCTGCAAGTGCGAGGGCTGAATTAGCCGAGATGCGAGCAGAGCTGCGAGCCTTCCACTATTCCAGTGAACTTCGACAGGATGTGATGAAGGCCATACTCGATGACCTGTCGAACCAAGTCCCTGCCCAACTTCAAGCTATTTTCGAAGGTATGTCCACCCTCCTCTCCCGTACTGATGATGCCAACAAGGGGGAAAATAAAGAGAAAAAGAAGGGGGATACAACGGGCAAGAAAAGGGCAGCAAGTGAACCAGCTGGACCACCTCCAAAAATACCAAGAATCATGAGCAAAGCAGTGGAGGATGCCAAACAGGCAGAAAACCTAAGGGTCCAGCGTACACTGGAAATGGAGAGAAGGAGAGAAGAGGACAGAGAAAGAAGAAGAAAAAGACAAGAACGACAGTCAGAAGAAGAAAGGAAGATAGATCTTCTCATGACAAACTTTAAGTTTGGGAACAGAGAAGACACTGAACAAATTCTGACTCTGGAGATATTCAAGCTTCTGAAAATCACTGGAATATCAACACACAGCAACATGTCTCCAGAAGAATGCATTGCTTGGTGGAAAGATGGAGTAATTGATGGTGAGTTCGTGGGGGAAGCCTACAGGAACTACAGGCATCTAGATGTCACAGATGAATACTTAAGCCTGGTAAATCCGAAAGACCCCATCAAGACACGAGAAGCCATTAACAAGAAAAGGAAAGGCAACAAGAAGTAAGCTCTCGTGGTCCAAACTCCATCTTATTTCAATGTATTGATACTTATGTTGTTCTTGGTCTTACTTCTTTGAATCTTTTCCACTAAACTCTGTTATGTAAACATTCCCTTAATCTTAATACATATATCTTCTGCTGGGGGTGTTGCGTGAGTTTACTTATTCATGTTTAGTAGAATTGTTGTCAAACTTACCATATGCGCTGAAAATAAAATCAATGCTTTTTCTTTTTCAAATCAGCCATATAAGTAAGTATAAGTGTTGGCATCATCAAAAAGGGGGAAATTGTTAGGAACATCATGTAATAGGTTTTGATGATACCAACTGTTAAGTAAGAATCCCCAAGTCTCGATACATAGGCAAAACAATGTAAGTTCGATAAGTAAACTAAGAGCGAAAATACAACCGGGTAATTTGAGCTCAACTCGGGAAATATTTAAGCTTAAGGTAAACTTGTTTGAACAACTTAGAAGTTTTCGTGTTGTAAGCAAACAGATAGATCAGAAGCAGGCACGAGACAACTCTGGAGGAATAAGGGTCTACGAGACATCAACTAAGTCTCGAGACACAAGCCAAGTTCGAGAGGTAAGGACCTCTCGATATACCTATCGAGTTCGAGACGTAAAGAATATTCGAGAGATAGACCTCTCGATACATGGGATTGAAACATCAAGTGGTCGAGACATCTTTTATGGTCTCGATAAACCGGCACTTCTCCAAGAGGCTGAATGTTAGTCAACATGTGCAGATAAAATACTCTAAGTTTGGAGAAGAAGAATATCATGGAGATAAAATATTGAAGAGGTGCTGAGCGGGAGGTTTCAAAATGGACGGAAGTGGATGACACGTCAGACCTCCACCACAAACGGTCAAGAAGTGCACCAATCCTGAAGTGGTCAGATTCCCCAAACAAGGAATGATGGGAACATAAAAAGAGTAACTTTATCCAAAAGAAGCAAGTGAAGCATGAACTCAAGAAAGTGGAATATGGAATATTCACTACAAAACAAAAGGCTCAAGTTACAAGACCACTACTCCATGAAAAATGCTGAAATTGTGCAAAGACCCATGTTCGGCGTGGGAGACCAATTTCAAACGGAATAGTTTTCCCTCCAACGGAACTATTCTTCTACTCTCATATATAAGGACGTAAAGACACAGAAGAAAAAGGGGGTTGTGAAAAAGGTCAAGAGGTTAACAAGAGGTGTCTGATAAAAACGTTCCAGTGCAAAGTGCTTAACTTGGAATATCATCCTGATATTCAATACAGCGAGAGAACACATCTTAGTGTTCGAAGAGAGTTACAAAGCTAAACTGTCATACATCCAGAAGGTGACCAAAGCTGCTCTACATCAAAGTTGATTCAACGATAGCTTGTGGTCAGATTGGAGATTGTTACATTCAACTGTGACTATCAACAACGTCTTGCTTTGGATTAAGCAAGGGAGGTGGAGTATCCTGGCTGCTGTCCGAGCGAAAGAAACCTGAGGCTTGACGCGGGCTTGGTGATCAAAGGTCAAGTGCTCGAGAGGTGGAGTAACTGGAAGCGGGGAGAAAAACCTGAGGAGAGGCGGAGTAACCTGGCTGCTGTCCGAGCGAAAGAAACCTGAGGCTTGACGCGGGCTTGGTGATCAAAGGTCAAGTGCTCGAGAGGTGGAGTAACTGGAAGCGGGGAGAAAAACCTGAGGAGAGGCGGAGTAACCTGGCTGCTGTCCGAGCGAAAGAAACCTGAGGCTTGACGCGGGCTTGGTGATCAAAGGTCAAGTGCTCGAGAGGTGGAGTAACTGGAAGCGGGGCGAAAAACCTGAGGCTTGAGGCGGGCTTGGTGATCAAAGCTCAAGCGCTCGTTATTGTACTAGAAAGGGAAGTTTTTAGTGCAATCCTTCCAGGGAGTTTCTGGAAGAAGAGTGGAAGTAGGCGGGTTGGCCGAACCACTTAAAAATCTCTCTTGCATTTACTTTCTGTTTTTATCTCTCGCTAACTTCTCGATTGCACTGCATATAATCACACCTCTCGAACTAACCCAAACTCGTGCTAACCAAAAGGGGATAATATTTCCGCTGCGCATAAAACTTTGTCTTCACCTCGTGAGGTATCGAACCTAAACATCCTAAGTTCAATACACACGAGAGGTCGAAAAGATTTGCAAAATCTTATACAAGTCTATTCACCCCCCCCCCTCTAGACTTGTACCCCATCCCCTTGGGACCAACATGAATATGCTTGTTTCAATTTTTGGGAAGATGAATCCTTAGACTTGTGTGAAAATGAGTTGATGAGTGAGGGGGATGATGCTTCATTTTACTCATGTGAGGATGAGGGTGATTCTTCTAGTCAAATAGAGTGGGGAGATGAGAAAAGAGAATGTGAGGAAGAGATGGTAGAAAATGAAGAGATTTTCACTTTTGACCTAATTGAGAGAGTTGAGTGGGGAGGCTTTGCTAAATTTGAAATTGATAAGGGTAGTGAGGAGATATGGTATAAAGAGAGTGCTAAGAATGAAAAGATTTTTTGGGGTGGAAGAGATAAGGAGATAAAGGAAGTTCAAACCATTCTAGAAGGGTTGAGGATGGTGTTTGAGGCTAAAATTCTTCCAATAATGCAAATTTTTCTTCCTTTATTTGGTTAGGAATTCAAGGATGTCCTATATATTAGGGCATACCTACATGGACGCTTGGTAAGGTCCCGAAATCGGTGTGCTTCGAAGGATAGAGCACACCACGTCTAGCCAGAGACGTTAAATGTAGCGCGCTTAGGAGGCATTCCCAATGTTATCCTTAGATGTTAGAACTTTATTTCTTGTTTTACTTTTTCTTTTCCTTCGTTTATTAGCAATTTTCTTTTTAGAATAGCCTTGTTTGAGCTAACATTGCAAGTGATTTTGGTGCTAAGCCATGACGAATTAAGTTAAACAGGATCAAAAGTGGAAGGCAAAAGCCGGAAGATGAAGAAAGTGATTAGCACTACTGTTCGACGCGGCCCACACGTGTGAAGGCCACGTGGACTCTTTCCAGTGCTGATCCACGTGGACATTCACGCGTGAAGTCCACGTAGACAGGTCCTGACATGTTCCTATGTATTGTTCTCTTTTTCATCCAATTTTTATGAGTCTCCAAGGTTTGGTCGTGCGAAGAATCATCTCCAATCTTGATTTACATATTTTTCTTTTTGCTTTTGTCTTAGTTACTTACCTTTTTTTAGGATTTATGCTTTAATGCTTTTATTATGAGTAAAAGGACTTCCGTTAGGCCATTGCACATCAAGTGGTTGTCTTCTTGCACTAACATTGTTTCATGTAGATTGGAGAACGGAGGCAAAAGAGATGTTGGAAGCTTAAAGTGTGGAAAGGAAGGGATGCTTACTTGGTTGTAAACCTCTTATCCCTTCTACTTTTTATGCCCCATTTTTCAATTCTAAAGTGTGGAAATTGAATTAATGTACATGTTCCTTGCACACTTGATAAGCACATGCTATTTCGCACCCACAAAATGCTATATTGTTGATACCCCACACCCCTGGAAACACTTCTAAAGTGTGGAAAGGGTTTGATTGATTATGAATGACACGTGCTCCTTGTCCACCATTCCTCATTGCAACATCGAGGACGATGTTGATTTTTAAAGTGTGGAAAGGATGCATTGCACATATATGTTGCCTAATGCTTGAATTGATTGATTGATTGAGTTTATTGGGTGTATGATTTTGGAAAGTGTGTCATTGTCGATACTATCTAGGAGGAATTCTAATCGTGTGCCAAGAAAATTTTTGAAATATGCCTTGGAAGTTACCTTTTGCACAAAAAAATTGAAATATCTGGAACCAAAAGGGTTCAAATCTTTGAATGCTTGCATGTTATTCACATTTTATTTTGTTAGGACCTTAGTCAAATTAAAGATCTTTCGAAGTGGAGTGTGTACCCTTTAATTTAAGAAATATAAGGTTAGCGAAGCCTGGAAATTGAACTAATCTTGTTAGGGCATGGGGCAAAAGGTGAGCTTATTAGTGAGCTTAGAGTAAAAAAAAATCTCGTAATCCCAAGAAAAAGGCATGAGGGGATGTATGGAGAAAAGTAAAAAAGGCAAAAGGCCAATCCTAGAGATAAAAACTGAGGAAAGCCATCTCGCTGGGTTGTGTTCAACCATAGTCTTCAGAAAACCAAAAGGTATACCTGGAGTCGGTTGTCCACATAAAATGCTCCTAGGAGATGAGAAAATAGAGAGGAGGTGAGCCGCTTCACTAGGATTCCAGCACCCATTGCACCGTCTTCGAAAAAGCATGGAGCTCCATGTGAAGTCGGGTCGCCCGATGGCGTTATCCTAAGAAGTGAGAAGAAAGAGTGACCGCCCAAGCCTCTGTGATTGGGCACTGTATGCCTCTATGATTGGGCACTGTATGCCTCTGTGATTGGGCACTATATGCCTCTGTGATTGGCATTGTATGCCTCTGTGATTGGGCACTGTATGCCTGTGTGATTGGCATTGTATGCCTCTGTGATTGGGCACTGTATGCCTCTGTGATTGGGCTTTGTATGCCTCTATGGTTGGGCTTTATGCCTCTGTGATGTGATATTGGTATGGTGGTTTGGGTTGATGGTTTGGTATGACGGTTAGTATGGTGGTTTGGTTTGTGGTTTGGATCTTATCCTTTGTATTGTGGTTTTGGGGTCACTCTAAGGGAGTGATGTGAGATTGTCTTTGGTTGGTTTCATTTGTGGTTATTCTGTTGAAATTGTGACTCAGTTGGTATCTTGTTATAGACTTGTTGTCTTATGCATTCATTACTTGATATTGGATTCATTTGGAAGAGTCTTTGGTTTGTGATTCATTCAGCTTGTTGTTGTTGAGTCATCTGATTTAAATAAAAGAACAGTTTCATTGGTGCGTATATTCTATACGTGTGTGTAAACCTATTTACAAACCATACTATACTATGTATTTCTCACGAGTGTGAGTGGTTGATTACTTAGCATTTATTTGCTAATGTTTTCCTAACTGTTTTCCAAGTATGGAGTGGATTGAGCCGAGAGCGCGTTAGAGATAGATCTACCTCGCCCTATGCTTAGTCTAGTGACCTGTTTAGATGTTTTCAGGCATGTGTGCCTCAGACTACGTTTATGTATTGACTATTACAGCTATCTTTACTTTGTTGGATTAGTATTGTGGATTCTTAGCCTGTGCATCTATGTACAGACTTGCCTAGATGTGGCATGACACCCGTTTTAGTATTAGTATGCCTAAGTGTATGCCTATCTCAACGTGAAAATCTAGGGGTGTCACACTTGTCCTATTCACTTTTTAACATACTTAAGCAGATTTATTTGTTTGATAACTCTTTGTATATTTGTTATCATTTTTTGAATGCATTACATTCTCTTCAATTTTAATACATGGAGCATTTTATCAGAATTGAACTAAGAATCTTTTACTGCCAATTCACATTTTTTAAAAACTTGATAACAGGTAATTAACTGTAAATGTTTGTAGTGTTTATAGAAATTGAAAGTTTATCTCTTTTGACATCATATAGACCAGTAAAATAAATTGTTAGGAAGTATCTACATTCGGCATATGTTTGTTCTTAAACATATATTTTTCTAAAAAAAAGAATGTGTTGAATATATGGGAACATAAACATAAAGCTTGTACCAAAAAAATTGCAAACATAAAGAGGTATATCTCTTGTCTTGTTTAAGAGGTTAAAAAAGAAAAAAGAAAAAAAAGCATACAATAAATAATTAAAATAAAACTAACAATTTAAGATGCACCGTAGAAGAGTACTTTTATTTCAAGACATCTTGCATGCTTAATTAAAAATATGCGTTGTAATGTGAAACTAATGTGTTAGTTATTCATATATTTAATTTTGTTCATTTTTTTACACTATATATTTATTTGACTGAGCATTATATATATTTCAGAAACAATGAATGAAAAAAATGTATAATTCAAAAGGGCATATCAAATATGTGAAAAAAAATCTTTTACTGTGTGTGTATTTTGATACCTTGTTTTAGATTTTTCAGCAAGGTCTAATTGTTGGAATCCTTTCAAATTCACTAGGTATGTAATGAAATTTAAGTTAAAAATTATTAGGATATCAAAAAAAAAAATTACCATAAAAAAAGTAGTCATTAATATTGACGAATGTCAATTTATCATATCTAAAATTAAAAGTGATTAAAAGATGGTCGGAAATGGCGTTTTTCAAACACAACTCTCAAATCTTTTTTTTTTTTTAATCTCTTTTAATTAGGTGGATAAAATCATAAAAATTGAGGGCAAAAACTTGTGTGAGAATGTCAGCCTCCGATTTGTACTTATAAGTAAAGGGCACTTGTCACCATTACTTATTATGAAAAATGTATTACTTTTTCTCTTATAAGTATCAAAAATTGTATTCTTGATTAGTATTATATTTGAGCATATAAGTATGACATTTACACATATAAGTATGACATTTGCATGTTGATTCGACCTGACCCGACTCGTCTCACGAATAAGGATCCGTGAGACGGTCTCACACAAGTGTGACCTAAAATTGAGAGATCGATTTTCAAGTGTGCTTAACCACGATTAAGGAATGACAAAAATTTCAACGCTATATAAAACAAAATTTAGTATAAATTATGAAACTAAACATTATGTTTGGTTAAAATTGTAATTTGAGTAGGCCTGGAATTTAATCACATTTAATATATCTTACTAAAATCTTTTAACACAAGATGTAATCAAGAAATTGGCATTTCCATTTAAATTAAAAGACGACCAATAATTTGGTTAATGGAAGAACTTGTAAGAATGAATGTCGTATTTGGAATGACAAACCCTGCTACTACTGTTATGTAATCAAGAGATAGATTGACAAAAGGACAACCAATAATTAGTAAGAATGAGTGGAGTACTACTACTAAACAGAATATAAAATATGTACAGAATGTAAAATTTAGTTAGAAAAAAAAAAAAAAAAAAAAAACATAGCACTACAAGAAAATATGAAAATAGGAACAAAAAATTCGGTTAGTAAAACAATTTGATGGATATATTGGGCATAGCCCAGCGAATAAAGCCCAAGTGGGGAGGTTCCTGGGAGGATTGGAGCTCAGGCCATGCCAGGTTCCCGACCTCAGGCTTGGCATGGGGTGCGATCAACCTCCAAGGTCAGCCTCCGATATCAATCGGCGTGCCAGTTAGGCGAAAATCAAGTCTTGCAAGAGTGCCCTACTCGCAAGGAAGTTGTTAGAAGGGTTAGTATAAATAGTGGAATCCTTGTCGTGTTCAAGACATGCTCTTTTTTCTATTCAAACATCTCTTTTGTAATATTCGAAAAATCCAAATATCGAATAACCATTTGATTGATACAAACATTCTTATCCTTTATTTCCCTTAATTTGCCCTTATTCTTACTTGGAATTGAATCGGTTAGTTTGAGCCCCCATTTTAATTTGTTTCATAATTGGTGCTTTCAATGAGAGCTTGACATACTAGCTTGAGCATGCTCCTTACCAATCTCCCGAACCCACAAAATTGTTACCTTGAGAATGGCAATATCCAATTCCCACAACTGTTCTAACACTCGCAAGACAAGCATCACCCTACAACTAACCTTATCCAATAAAGGTTACTCGAGTTGAGGTTGAGGTCAACCACTCGTCTAGGATGCCAAATCGACATGAGGAAAATGATGTGAGCAAAGGTTGTCAGGGATTACATTTACATACTGCTTATTACTCTCTCACACAAAGCTAACATTTCAAGAAAGATCAAACTCGTGTTTAACATAAAAGGGGATAACATATTTTTCGCTGCGTAACAAACTTATTTGTTCATAGCTAGTTAACTCTAAGCTTAAACTTCCTAAGCTAGGGTCTCCGAGAAGTGAATAAAATTTTAAAAGTATATAAGTCTATTCACACCCCCCCCCTCCATCTAGACTTGTACCCCATCTCTTCGGGACCAACAATCAGGGCAAATGATGCCATATTGTGTAAGGGTTTCCTATCCGCCATCGATGGACAGACTCAAGATTGGTTTGAATTCTTTCTAGATGGGTTAATTGCAACATTTTCTAACCCCACCAAGAATGTTTTTTATCATACTCTGCTAGCAACATTACGAAGAAGAAACACTTCTCCCACCTATACTTGGGGTGGCAAAAAACCTCTAAGACGTTGCCAAATTTCTAAGGTGGACCCTCGACCATGAAACTAACTTACCACTACATAAAAGCAAATGAACAAACAAATGAAATTTTTGAGTCCATGGTGGGAGGTCCAATCTCCAAGTAAAACTCTAATCTCCTGGTCGAAACGTAAAACTTGCAAAAGTGGCGAAGCCGTGGCACAACATGGCCCCCAGCCGGGATCCTAGCCGAGGCTCTGGCCAAGGGCAAACAGGTGCTCAGATCGGCTAAGCCTCAACTTGCTTTGGTTGAGAAAGTAGTCGTCCCAGCCAAGACGAGCTAAGGCTTAGCGGGCCAAACCATGTGAAGGGGGTGGGGTCGGTTTTTTGCCACCTCGTCCAATCAATTGTGGAGTGCAATCGAGGAGGCGGGGGACACATCAAAGTAAGGATGCAAATATGAATCATGAAAATAAATTTAATTCTCGCATTCGAGGAAGTTGGAATACATAAGAATAATAGAAAATAAACCAAGCAACATAGCTCTACACATTCAAGTCTGGGGCAATAGTTGATGAGGGCTCGGTAGTAACAGGTACGCCCATGACCTTCTCGCCGACATTGTCCATAGTCTTCAGGAGGTGCAAGTTCTCCAAAGTGGGGGAGACAACACCGACGAGTGGTGTGGTGAGTCCTTCATTGTTGCGGTCTAGGCGAGAAAAAGAGAAAGAGCAGGTGTTGTTCAGGTCTGCCCCCTCCAAAGCGTCTAGGCCCCACCCATGGACCTCTAGATCCACAAGCTTGGATGGAAAGCCCATTTCCACGGGGTCGGAAGCACTATCCTCACAGCGGAGAATGGTGTAGATATCGTGCTGCATTTCGTACAGGCTGACCTCGTATGCGCCCCCGGGCGACCTCAAGATCCCTCTAGGCAACCTCAAGGTCGTTGGAGAGGGTAGTGCATCCAAGAAGGGCGTACAAAGAGATAGGTGAGGTGTGCTCACAAAAAAATTAAGATATGAGGAAGCAAGAAAGTACCTTGAAGGAAGCCTGAAGAAGAGCCTCGCGTTCCCGTATAATAGTCATCCCGTGGGTGCTAAGGAGACTTTGGCATGCGTCATGGGCACTAACAGAACCCTCGCAGGGTAGTTGAGGCAGTGGTGGATGAAGCGCGGGGGCCAGAACGATAGGTGCCAGGTGGGAGGGACAACTTCACAGCGCGCTAGCGAATCAGTGATAGACGCCCAAGTGGCTCAGATTTTCCCCCCTCAATTGGTTTTTTTGTCTCTTAGCAAGGCGCAACAACTCCAAACGAAAAGACATGGTGGAATATCTCCCTTTACCAAAGCAAATCAATATGTGGCAAAGAAATTTTCAAGGTGCGGCTCAAAATGTTATTGGTGTCTACTCTCCTTCGCTGACGACTTCTCGTAGTTCGGAGAGTCCGGGACTGGTGATAAATATATTAGAAATTGGACCAAAGTAAACTGACCTGGAGGTGCGGATTAAGAAGGACGTGGATAGACCCAGGGCCCTGAGGTAGAGCTCCGTGCTCGACCTGGGTTGCCCAAGCCAAGCCAAGGCCTTGGCCCAGCGCCTCGGGTAAGGGGCTTGGTCCAGGTGGAGCTCGACTGGAGGTTGGGCTCGGTCGAGGGGGTGCTCGGTTTTTGCTAATACACTTATCAATATAATTTGTCTCCGCAACTTATCACATTATCATTTTGCTAATACATTATCGTTTTTCACATCCATTAGTCTTGTTCTTAATTATCGGGTATATTAATTTGGACCCTCGGGTTAATTAAATCTATCCCACAATTTACATATTGAATGTTCACAATTCAAATTGTGAAGATTCAATATGTAAATTGTGAACATTTGGTTGTGATTATTGAGTATATAAATTGTGAACGTTCAGTATATAAATTGTGTATTTTGAACTCGGCTGCACCTTGCAAGGTCCGATGTCAACAAAATAATTTGCCTTGTCTGAGTTAGTCCTAAATATTGATTAAAATACTAGATTAAATAATCTATTTTATTTTGTAAAACTTTTAGGGTGTGTTTGGTTGACATATTCAACTATTAGGAATTTGTATCAAAGTTATTGTTATTGTTTGGTTGATAGGTTTTAGAACATTACTATGGTGTTGATTACCCCCTTAATGAAAAACCCCATTCCCTAATAAATTAAAATAAGGATTTCATTCTAATATTCTTCCTCAGCCGCTTCCCCAACGATTTAGATTTTTGTTTTTATTTTTTTATTCATATTGGTGCTTTGGATGCCTCTATATTAGAACCAATTGTCTTGATTTTTTGTTCTTGAATTTTTTAAATCTTTATTCCCATTATAGGATCACACATAATTAAACAACAATATTTATAATCATTCTCATTCCACCCTACTACCAAACATGCAAAATACTTTCATCAAAATTCATTACCATTGCTAAGTATTTGATACCCATTTCGATTCCAATTCCTATATGCGAACCAAACACACCCTTAGTTGTGAATTGCCTAACAAGGCTAACATAATTTAATTTATTTGAATTATTAATTCATATACTCGGTACAATTTTGGAGTGGATTATTATGAAAGGGATTAGTAAAAGTTTATAATTATATACTAACAGGGCCGGTCTTGAGCACGGGCGGGATGGGCGACCGCCCAGGGCCCCATGCTAGAAGGGGCCCATCCATATATATGCATATGCATACATATATATATATATATATATATATATATATATATATATATATATATATATATATATAGTGTTATAGTTATATTAGAAAACAAAAATTAGTGTTATAATTATATTAGAAAACAAAAAATTAAGAATAGATGGGACTGCAGGAAGCTGGAACGACGCTTAATTAAATAAATTTAGAAATAGAATCGACATGGGGACACATAATTATCTATTAGAATCCACACCCTAATTGGCTAACCCATTAATCTTCTTTAATAAAATATTTCCCAACCGGCTAACCCATTCGTCTTCTTCAATAATTTTTTTTCCCAATTTGATTCATCATCGAATCTTTGTCGACGATCAACGGTTGTTCTTTTCTTCAATAATTTTATTTCTAATTTGTTCGGTCTTTATTTCCTCTGCAACACTGCACACAGGCAACACAACACACCTATAAAGCATTAGGGATTTAGGGCTATAAATCTATAGTTAATCCTCTAATGAGTAATGCAATTATGTAATGAGATAATGGATTTTGTGATTTCTGTAATTCTAGAATATATATATATATATATATATATATATATATATATATATATATATATATATATATATATATATATATGTATAATTATAATTATAATTATAATTACCCTAAGTTATTGAGTTCTGTCTAATCTATTCTATTAATAGGGATAGAAAGTGAAAGAAGAAAAGAACAAAAAATCGTAAAACCTACTTGAGATCTTCAATGTCAAGAAAGATTGAATAGTTTGGCGATTTTGTGTATTAAGAAGGATATGCTAGACAATGTTAATTTTGATGCGATGATTTTGCATCGACTAAAGCATGTAGAAAATTTTTGTCATGTTTACTTTGAAATTTTCTAATCGTATTTCATGTTATTTGATATTATTATTTTTCAGTATTATTAAATTTTAATTTTAATTTTTTCATATAGGGTCCATTTTTTTAATTTCGCCCAGGGCTTCCAAAATGTTTGGACCGGCCCTGTATACTAAGATGTCAAGGTTAAGATTTGCCAAGGACCTTGTTGTCTAGTGGCACCTAGTTGCACTTCTATATGAAAGGGGTAGGTTCAAGCCCCTGTAGAGCAGGTTGAGAGATTAATTATAAGTAGATACTACAGAGTCCAAAAAAAATTGCCGTGCTTTTATTAGAACTAATATTAATAATCATTCCAATTCCATTCTACTATTATTAGAACCAATAATATTAATCATTCCAATTTCATTCTACTACTAAACATGCAAAATATTTTCACCAAAATTCATTACCGTAACAGGTATTTGATTCCCATTACGATTTCGATCGTTTTTCATATGCAAACCAAACACACCCTAAGTTCTTCCAAAGGATTCAGTCGAGTGAAAATGCGGATAATACTGACACAGATTGCAACATCAGTGGTATGTATGTAGATTGATTAATTCATGTGGCGCATGATTCTCGTTTTCTCCTAAATTTAAGTCGATTAAGTGGGATTCAATCGAAAACTTGGACATTAATTATGTCTTGTGTCTTTCTCAAGGATTTGGAATCTCTATCAACATATTATTAATTAATCAAACAAATCACAGGAAATTGGATGCAGTGAACATTGTTAAATTCAGCATTCAACAATATTAATTAACAAATATTATTATATGCCCAAGGAATTGGTCTAGTGAGTGATGAGAAGTGTCACTTAAATTTTGCTTTCAGTGATAGGGTGAGGCCGGCTTCAATTTTTGCCATCAACGATGAAGGTTTGAATTTGGGATAAGTTTCTTGTGCATAGTATTGTACATTTGTTGAAACAAGTATTGACAATTTGAGTTTGGAGGAGGGTGGAGTCCCAAATATAGTCCGACGAAGTCAAAAAATATGAGTTGTCAAAAAAATTTATTATGATTAATTCATGTGGCGCATGATTCTCATTTTCTCCTAAGGGTGTGTTCGGAAACCCGAAAAATTTAAGTCGATTAAGTGGGGGATTTAATCGAAAACTTGTGCATTAATTATGTCTTTGTCTTTCTCAAGGATTTGGAATCTCTATCAATCCTTACCATGAACATTGAAGGTTTGAGTTTTGGATGAGCTTCATGTGCACAGAATTGTATGTTTGACTCGATTTGCTAGCTTCATGGGTTTCTTGTGCAGAGAATTGTATATATTGATGTAGGCAAATTATTGTGTGGATCACAACAAAAAGTAGATTTTTAATATATTAAATGTACATTATTTGATATTTAAAAAAATGTACATTATTTGTGTATTGAATGTATATTATACAATATAATGTACAATTAGTACACAAATAATGTAAATCCCTTAACACAATGCACATTTTTAATATACTAAAAGTACATTATTTTTATAATGAATGTACATTATTTGATAATATGGTCCACACAATTGTGTGGACCATTATCCACACAATAATGATTGATTTGTGTTAGATTGACTTGATTTGCTTCATGAGGAGGGTGCTTGAATTTCCAGATATAGTCCGACGAAAAACAAAAAATCTGAGTTATCAAAAAAATTATTATAAACTTTATGAAATTTCATGTTCTATTTTATCTATTTTATATAGAGTTAATACACAATTTAGTCTTTAACTATAGTGATTTTTTCTCAATTTAATCATAAATTTCTTTTTATGCTTAATTCGGTCCTCGACTTCAATAGTTTTCCCTAATTGAGTGCTCCTTGATAATTTCTCCTCTATTAATACCTAATTTAACATTCAATTATAGTGATTTTACCCAAATTAGTTCTCAACTATAGTGGTTAATATAAAATTTAGTCCTCAACTATAATTGTTTTTCTCAATTTAATCCTTGATTTTAACTGTTGAGGACTCAGGAAAGACTATCGAAATTGATGATAAAATTAAGAACAAAAACGTTTAGTCCTACATGTGATATACCATAAAGTAATCAAATTATTTTTCAATGATTAAACAAATAATATAATAAGCTCAATTTGGGAACAACTTCTTTAATTTGAACTTCTTATAAGTCCATACATACACAAATACAGAGTTCGATAAGTATGGGAACGCACCTTCATTGGTTGGTACTTGCTGGTAGAGATTGCCTAATTCTTTGTAGTATTATATTATGATATATCATAAAGTAATGAAAATTTTAATAATATATAAAACGAGTTGGTAATTACTTTAATTATTGTAATTAAAGTTGATGACACTTATTCTATGTTTTGTTGTATCATTAAAAAATAATTTCATTACTTTATGATATATCACATGCGCACTCCTACAAAGATTTAGGCAATCTTTACCAACCAATGAAGGTGTTCCGTACTTGTGGAAATTTGTAAATTTGTATAATAAGCTTTAACTTATTGAAAAGTTCAAATTACTAAAGTTGTTCTCAAATTGAGACTATTATATTTTTTTTATTTATCAATCATACTGTCATTTTTATTTAGGGATAAGGGTCAAACAAACCATCAAACTATACTTATTGTGTAATTAGACCCTTCAACTTCAAAAAGCTTCAATTAAGCCCTTAAACTTGTTATTTTGAAGCAATTAAACTCTCGAACTTATTTATGACCTGTAATAACATGTCAATATATTTCTGGCGAACCTCCAACCACATTCCGGCGACCAAATCAAATAATCAACCACCGATCGGTGCCGATCGTGGTTGATTTTTTGATTTGGTCGCCGGAATGTGGTCGGAGGTTCGCCGGAAATATATTTGACCTGCTATTACAGGTCATAAATAAGTTCAAAGGTTTATTTGCTTCAAAATAACAAGTTTGAGGGCCTAATTGAAACTTTTTTAAGTTTGAGGGCCCAATTGCACAATGATGAGGTATAGTTTGAGGGTCTATTTGACCCTTATCCCTTTTATTTATGATATGTGAGTTTTTAAAAAATTCTATACTTGTAAATGACCTTGTGGTTAAGTAGCATGTATTGACTCTCCCAATTGGGAGGTCATAAGATCGAGCCTTAGTAGATGCGGTATTGACTTTTTGTGCTTCAAAAGATTGAGAACGTATTTTTTTTCTATTTGATAATAAGCTGGCTGTGATATTTTTTTTTTATTACAATGTAGAGTAGCACAATGAGTCAACAGTTGCCTTTATTACAATGTAGTATTTGTTCATAGTTACTTAGCTACTTTCTCAAGAGTAGCACAATGAGTCAACAGTTGCCTAGTATCTGTTCATAGCTACTTAGCTACTTTCTCAAGAGTAGCACAATGAGTCAACACCCTACTACAATGAGTCAACAGTTGCCTCCACTCAACCCACTGAGTCAACAGTTGCCTCCGGCTCGAACCCACTCCCATCATCTATGTGAAAGTGTTAATCGGGACACCGGATGCCAGTTGACCACAAGGTCTTTGGCGCTGGCTGTGATATTTAGTTCCAATATAACCTTGTGGTCCAGTGGCATCAAACCCTTCCCTTTATACGGGAGGTGGTGGGTTTGAGGCTCAGTGGAGGCAATAGGAGGAACAGATACTGCATTGTAATAGAGTCACTCTTATTGATAAGAAGTATTCAATAAACTTATTTTGATTAGTTGAATGATGAGTCCTTGCGAACTTTTTAAATCTATTCAAAATTTTATTTTTATTTTTATTAAATTAATATTTATTCTCATAATTTTTTTTTAAAACTTAATGTTATGAACATTTGTTTTTAGATTTTGATGATATCAAATGATAGGAATTTTAGACACTAATTATTTTATATTCTAGACTTATTAGAATAATTATGTTCAACATTCAATCTATACGAATGGTACCTCGAGTAGTAATAACTCTATCTATCTGAATGATAATTCGAGAGATCAGTCACAACAAACGATTCGAAGAGTGACCTTAGTGGTCATCGCTCGAATAGCTAAGGAAGAAGAAGAAGAAGACTAAAAACTAGAAGAATAGAAGACTTCAAGATCGAAAGGTTGCGAGAAGTGGAAGGGCCTACCTTTTGAGATGTTAGAAGAACGAATGGTAAGGACAATCATACATAACTGAAAGGTTGCAAAGGTCGAGGAATATAAAGAACCTACCATTCGAAGACTAACAAAAGATAAATAGTAAAGTAAATCACTAGTATATGATCCTTAATATTAATAGATTGGAAAATCTAGGCAAGTAGAAATGTCCAGTATATTTTTTTTGCTTAGATCTCTCGAAAGACAGAAACTAACATTGATGAGCATGTGGACGAACAATAAGACTATATACCTTTCATCACTCCAACTAGGGTGGAAATAGGCTAGGCCGAGCTGAGTTTTAAAAATTTAGGCCTAGACCTGCTATGGAAATCTAAAGCCTGAGCCTAAACCTAGACATGTATGTAGACTTTTTTTAGGTTCTAGCCTGAGCTTACAGTTAGCCTAGCCTGGCCTGAAGCCTTTTTAAAAACCTATTTAATATATAAGCTTTTAAAAAGGCTTCAAACTATATCATAAATAGGCTTTGAGCATATTTAAGGCCTCAATTTTTAAGCCTTTTAAAGTACACCTGTAAAAAATTTATAAAAAATACCCAAGTTCAATTGTATTATTATTTTTTATCTTATATAATATCATAAATAATAAGCAATCAACTCACATAATTAAGTTGCGATATTTCATTAAATATTACGAAAGTAAGAACAGTGAGTAAAAAATTAAACAATAAGAATACATATAGTAGGATTAGCAGCAATGTTTATAGTTGAATAATAATTTAGAATGAGATTTTGGAGGTGGAGGGTTAGAGTTTGGTAATTATATATACTTGGGATTGTATTGTAAATATAAAAATATATATTAGTATAAAATTGAATATATATATATATATATATATATATATATATATAGGCCAGGCCTGTAGGCTTGAAGGACGAGCCTAGTATATATAGACCTGGCCTGTTTAGTTTAATAGGCTTTTGAAATTGGCTCAAGCCTAACCTTTCTACTAAACGAGTTAGGCCTGACTAGGCTTTAATTAGGCCTGAACATAGGTCCCTATAAGGAGCCTGGCCTATTCCCACCCCTAAATCCAACCCAGATGTTCCAAGCAGAGAGTGAAGCACAAATGCTGAAAACCCAAGAGGATCTTTAAATTTTCAAGTTGGCTTTTGAGTTTGCTTAGGAAAAAACTAGCAAATCACATATGAGATGTTCAAGATTGGAGATCAAAAGAAGAAATTTATACTAAGGGTGTGTTTGGTTCGCACATGGGAATCGGAATTGGAATCGGTATGGGTATAAAATACTTGGTAAGGGTAATGTGTTTTGGGGAAATTATTTTGCATGTTTAGTAGTAGGATGAAATGAGAATGATTATTAATAATTGGGGAAGAAAGGGGGAAGGGAAATAAAACCCTTATTTCATTAGGGTATGGGTTTTCCAATTAATGAGGCATTCCAAACCCATAGTAATATTCTAAAAACCTATCAACCAAACAATAACAATCACTTTAATACCCATACCTTATGCCTAAACCTACCAACCAAACACACCCTAAGTAAAATGGAAGGAATGAGTTTCATCAAATTTGAGAGTATTCTAGCTAATGCACGAGCTCAACGAGCAAAGGAGCACTACAAGACCTCAATGTTGAGATGATGTTTGAGTGGTTCAGTGCTAAAAAGCCAATGATATCTCACCAAGAAATGCAAGTCAAGAATACTAAAACAAAATGCTTGAAAAAGCTAAGGGATTGGAGGATAGTGAAAAAAAGATGCAAGGGATTGCGGTCATACATGCTAACAAAAGGAAGTCTATGCCTACTGGGCGAGATGTTAATAACCCCAACGGTCCTTGAAGTGGTATATGCTGACACTTAGGGAGAAAAAAATGGGCATTTCGAGTTATCAGGTTGGAGGAAGTAATAGTAGTGGAGAGTCAAAGGCTTCAACACTTCATCTTGCAAGTCTTACATTTATTTTGGCCATGGTTTCACTTGTAAATATTTATCTTGTAGAAATGTTTTTAATTGCTTGCTATGTACTTTCTTATTGATCATTAATAAGAATACAAGTTTTCTGGGTGCGTAACACATGAGAGTACTAAACTTAGATTTTTTTGTGTAAGTGTTTCAAGCAAGGGGAAAATTGTTAAGAATAATCTTCCTTAGATTTTGATGGTGCTAAGAATGTATAAATATAAGTATTGGATCATCTTATTGAATTAGATCTATACTTCAGTAATAGTCACATATCAGATCCTCCAACTGTTGAAAAAGTTATTTGTCCGTTGTGAAAATTCAAATTTTGAACGTCCACTTGATTTGATAGCTCTTGCTAGCTTGATCTGCAACATTAAATGTCCTTGGTAGCCTTTGTCAGATAAATTTGAATTTTGCTTGCTTATCTTTTCAAAAGTCTTCTTGCAATCTGACAAGTATGGACCTTGTAACTTGTAGTCTCCAATTTTGACTTTTCTTGCACCTTCTGGTAGTGTGAATATAACTTTTGACTTATTCACTTTTTTATTTTGGCAAATCAAATACTTCTTTCAAATAATTCACTCCGTGATTGTTGTTTGAGCTTGAATAATTCCACCAAAAAATCCTTGACTTTTTCGCAATTTGGAATTGAGGTCATCATCTTGTTTCTCAATTTGGAAGCCATCCTCATCTTGATTTGGAATTGAGGTCATCCTCATCCTGATTATTTTCTTTCCAATTTCAGAAAGTCATCTTCATCTCCTTCGATGGATCGATGTCATCCTCTTCAATGATGTCATCCTCTCAAAATAATTTGAGAATCATCATCAATCCTCATCTATCTTGATTAATTGAAGTCGTCTTGATCTCAATCTCAAAATAATTTGAGAATCATCATGAATCATCATCTATCTTGATTAATTGAAGTCGTCTTGATCTCAATTTGATTGAAGTCATCCATCATCTATCTTGATTATATCTTGATTATGTGAAGCCCCTCAAAATAATTTGAGAATCATCATCAATCCTCATCTATCTTGATTAATTGAAGTCGTCTTGATCTCAATCTCAAAATAATTTGAGAATCATCATCTATCTTGATTAATTGAAGTCGTCTTGATCTCAATTTGATTGAAGTCATCCATCATCTATCTTGATCTCAATTTGATTGAAGTCATCCATCATCTATCTTGATTATGTGAAGTCGAAATCATCCTGATCGATGTCATCCTGTTTTGAGGATGTCATCCTGATCGAGGTCATCCTGTTTTGAGGATGTCAACCTCTTCCTTTCTATGTACTAGTCATCCTCAATTTTGACTTTGTAATTTTGACTTTGTACTAGTCATCCTCAATTTTGACTTTGTATTAGTCATCCTCTTCCTTTCTATGTTGACTTCTTCAATTTTGACTTTGTACTAGTCATCCTCTTCCTCTTCCTTGATAAATTAAGAATTTGAGGCTTGAACTCGTGACCTTGGCTTCAAAGATTACTTCGATGCTTGATCATTTTTCCACTTAATCTATTTTTATTTAGAATCTATTTTTAGTTAGTAGAAGCAGACTTTTGACTTAGGCTTAAAATGTTGTCAGACTCAAACCTACTGAAGCACCTGGGGATCAAACCTGTAACTTCTCACTTGAGAGGGCCACAACTATGCCGTTTGACCACAAGGTCTTTGGCAAATAGCATGTAACCTAATTGGCTTTGTTTGCAATTAGTGTGAATGACTTTTCACTTGTATTTGTATCATACTAGTGAAATCTCTCATCGTGTAATTTTTTTAAAACCCTAGTTGATTAACTCTCTCTTCACTACTATTTTATTATTTACAAATTGATCCAAATCACACACTACACATTTTCGTATAGTTTGCAAAGCAAACATAAAACAAGCTATATACAGGATTGTCAAAAAAAAAAAAAAAAAAAAAAACTATATACAAAATTTGACAAGTTCAAGACTTTCGGTATTATTACTTTAATAATATCTTCTTCTTTTTCTTGGAAGCCCGTTAAGTTCTTTTTTAAAAAGCCTATTCATCACGTACCTTGCCTCTCTAGACTCTCACTTGCCCGGAATTAACATGGTGTGTTTAGCATATTGAACAACGAACAATGTAACATCTACGGCTATGTGAATTCGCGAGCTCCATGATTGCCATTTTCATATCTAGTCAATGAATTAGATATATACAAACTTTATTGGGATTAAAAATATATTTCATATTCTATTTATCACAAGATTCCTTTACACTATAATCATATTTAAATAATTTAATAATCAAGTCTAGTCACAGGTCATATAACAATCAATATTAATATTAATAAGTAAACTTTAAAAAAAAAAAAAAAAACAAAAAGCTTTTCTCTGCTGCTCAACTTCGGCTTCCATCGCCGGCCTCCGGCCGGAGCTCTATTGGAGCTTTGAGCCGGCGGTTTTGTTCACCTTCTACGTTTACTCTCGCTCTTCTTCCGCCCCGACCACCGTCGCAGCTCCGTCCGCTTCCGACCACCGCCACAGATCTTCTTCTTCCGTTTTCTTTCCCTTTGAATAAAATAATAGTAGGTAGGTATTGGGGTTTGTGTTGGTAGTCTTGAACTCCCAACCCTACTTTGGCTTTACCACTTTTTTATTTTCTCTATTATTGTGTTTTCCTCTCGTTACTTTCACGGGCTTTTTCCTTTCGTTACTTTCACGAGCTTTTCATTATTATTAGCATAAATCGTTTAGTTTGGTTTCGGCAAGTGTTGATCTTATCCTGGGCGAGCAAAAGAGAATGATGATGAAGACCCAGATCTTTGATGAAGCTTTAAGCTCCTTGAAGGAACATAGCTTCCTAGTTATGAAACAGTCTGTGATTCAAGTTTTCTATAGCATAGTTAGAAAAGTTGTTTCTATGTCTGACTGTAAGGAATGGTTTACCATTTATTGATCGTTGATGTAACGTTTTATGTTATGAATTAATGAAATAGCTACGTTTATTTTCAAAAAAAAAAAAAAAGTAAACTTAAAAAAATATTCTATTCAATAAATAAGTATACATTTATTTAAAAAAACGACAGCATTAATCGTACATTGATCAATTTCATTAAGGAAGATAACAATGAAGAGTGAAGAACTAAAGCCCACTAATCTTTGTTCTCGAATCAATTTTCGAGAATCCCCTCTTTCTTTCTCGATGATGTGACTCCCGCTGTCCCACAAAAGCAAACAAGCCATAACATGCCCATAGAAAGTAAATAAATTTGAGTTAATACCTGATTTCATCATTCGATTATTAGAATTTACGGAATAACTACTTTAATTTTTTACTTTCAATTTGCTAAATTTAATTTTTAATTATGTAATTGTTAATTAAAATGGTCCTAATCATGACTATTTTGATTTGGATGAAGAACTATTTTAAGTAAAAATTGCATAAATGTGAATAAAATTAGTAAGTTTGAAAGTCGAAGACCAAACTAATGAAATCCTAATAGTCGAGAGACCAAATTGAATATTAGCTCAAAATTTTTTAATTAAGATTTATGATAATAATGTATTGAAAGTAGTTATGTGGAAGCACTAAGCAAAGAGTAGTAATTGTATTGCTTAGAATAGTACAAGATTAAGCATGCCCTCGCTATCATAGGGCATGGCTTTTATCTATAAATAATAAATAAATCTAATAAGAGCCAATAAAGTTAGACCCCTAACGGGAACTAAAAAATGTTGGTATAGTTTTTTTTTGAAATGAATGGTTCATATTATTTTGATTTTAGTATTTTTTTTAATTATTTTCGTACTTTACCCTTTATTATATCATTTATTTTTCTTAAATACCACTACATTATGTCAGTATAAAATTTAGTAACGGAATATTCTGTTAACTATTTATTATTTTTAACTTACTCATTGATTTTCTTAAGGAAGATATTAAGTTTGAATCATATCCCTATCAAAATTAACATAATTGTTAAACGTATATAATGAATATGTTAGAGTGTATTAAAAAATACAA
The DNA here is from genome assembly GCF_003576645.1 of Ipomoea triloba. Lineage (NCBI taxonomy): Eukaryota > Viridiplantae > Streptophyta > Magnoliopsida > Solanales > Convolvulaceae > Ipomoea > Ipomoea triloba. The sequence continues at coordinate 16,635,548 of NC_044928.1, forward strand.
TACAACAACCAATATGATTGCTCACTCTCTGGCTAAAGCTTCTTGCTGTCAGGAGGTGTGGGATGCAGATATCCCTCAATGTATTCGTGATTTGATTTCGCAATAATAGTTTGCTTTGATGGTTGTTTTAAAAAAAATACAATATAAAATTTAATATGAACTTTGGTCAATTAATTAAAATCATGCATTGGATATTGATGAAATGATACACCTAATTTATAATATATGTTCAACACAGATGAAAAATTATGCCTATTATCATTGTGTTTTAGGGGGAAGAAAGATTTGGTTATGTTTTTGAAGGTGCATTGCACGGAGGCACTAAAATTGTAGTTAAGCACATCAGGAGACTAGATCAAAATATCAAATGAAGAATTCATTTTTTGCTGAAGTGGCAACAAGAGGAAGCATGGATCACTCCATTTAATAGGGTTTTGTGTTGTAAAAATTATGCTTAATTACAGTACTATCCAGTGAAGGTGTTTCCTTCTAAAACTGTTATTGTGCCCGCTATTCACATGTCATAGGATAGTTATGCATTCTTGAAATTAAATATTTATTTTTATGAAAAATTTGATAATATAGCATTGATATATGGCAACATACCGAATAATTCTTTAATAAATTTTTAAGCACTAATTAAAAAGTACACATTGGGCATTGGACGCAATGGGAATGCAGTAACTAATAGACAATAATTACAAAACATCAGTTACACTAATAAGTACAGTGTCCCTCAATAATTGCAATGCTCCTGCTCGTTATAATTGTATTCTTTTTTTTTTTTAAAAAAACATAATTGTATTCCTTAATAAGACGACAGTGCTCTATGTAATTAATGAGTATGTTTGCTCTACATTAAATAGTTCGGCAACATATTATGTTTCACCATCCTTATTGCTTTACTCTCGCATCCGCCCAATTCTTTTATCAAAGATAATTCATACATCCATCAATTATATATATATATATACCTGCAACAATGAAGTTTGATAATAAACATATATGCATCCGTCTTTCATTTCTGAAAATATAATGGAGCTCATCAATTACTTTCTCTTCCTCTCCTTCGTCTTCTTCTGCATATGCATTTTATGGGCAAAATCAAAAGCAGCTGCAAAGCAAAAGTTGCCCCCAGGTCCATGGAAATTACCCTTCCTCGGAAGCCTCCACCATTTAGTCGGCTCGCTTCCGCATCATTCTCTCAGAAATTTATCAAGAAAATATGGGCCCATAATGCACTTGCAGCTTGGCGAAATCTCCACAGTCGTCATATCTTCTCCTCAACTGGCGAGAGCAATAACTAAAACCCACGACCTCGTCTTCGCCAGCAGGCCAAACCTCATGGCACTGGATATCGTGTTTTACAAATCTACAGACGTCGTGTTTTCGCCCTACGGAGATTACTGGAGGCAAATGCGCAAGATATGTGTGTTGGAACTCTTAAGCAGGAAGATGGTCAAATCCTTCTGTTCTTTCCGACAGGAAGAGCTTTCCAACCTCGTATCGTCGATAAGGTTGTCGGAAACTACAGGGTTTCCCATCAACTTGACGGAAAAGGTGAGTTGGTTCACGAGCTCGGTTATTGCTAAGGTCGCGTTTGGGAGAGTGTGCAGTGATGATCAAGAAAAGTTCATTGCCCTTTTGAAAGAAGTGCTCTCCTTGGCCGGGGGGTTTGATGTGGACGATTTGTTCCCGTCCAAGAAGTGGATTCATTACATTAGTGGGATGAAACCCAAGCTGTTGAAGTTGCACCATGAGCTAGATAGGATTTTTGATATCATCATTGGAGAGCACAAAGAGAACCACCTAAAAAACAGAAATAGTAGTGGAAAAGATGAAGATATAGTTGATGTTTTACTGAGAGTAAAGGAAGGTGGGGAGCTTCAATTTCCCATCACAGAAGACAACATCAAAGCAGTCATCAATGTAAGTTTATTGTTCCAAATTAACTCCTTCAGCTTCTTCTCATTAACAGGTAATTGAGTTACATTATGTATGTACTTCAAATATGATATGATATATGAATTTTTTGCACTTTCAATTTCACACCTATTATTTCACTCTCATTTTTCTTCACAAATTTTTTTTTTTTTTTTTTTCTATTTTAGAAAGAGTTTTTCATCTTTTCAAATAGTAAAAAGTAGTGGCTTGGATTACAATCCAAAAGAGATCTCACAAGGATACGTTTTGCTTTAAAAAATTATAGTTATCCATATAAATTGATAAATTTAAAAGTTAAAGACAAGAATGGAAAGTGACACAATAATCGTGCAAAGTGTGAAACTTTATTATGCATGTAGATACGTGTGTGACATTGTATATATTTTCATTCAAAATTTAGGACATGTTCTCTGCTGGGACTGAAACATCTGCCACAACAATTATTTGGGCAATGTCCGAAATGATAAAGACACCAAGTGTGATGGCTAAGGCACAAGCCGAGGTGAGACAAGCTTTAAAGGGAAAGAAAACCTTTGACGACAAAGATTTGGAAAACTTAACTTACCTAAAGCTTGTGATAAAAGAAACCCTCCGACTCCACCCTCCATTTCCACTCATACTCCCTAGAGAAAGTATGGAGGAAGCAAAGATTGGTGAGTACATTATACCATCCAAGACTAGAGTCATCATTAATGCTTGGGCTATGGCAACCAATCCTGAGAGTTGGGAAGATCCAGAAAGATTTCTGCCAGAGAGATTTGAAAACAGTTTTGTGGACTTCATGGGGAATCACTACGAGTACATACCGTTTGGTGCGGGGAGAAGAATGTGTCCTGGAATTTCATTTGCTTCTACTAACATTGCCCATTCCTTGGCTGGTTTACTGTACCATTTCAACTGGGAACTCCCTAACGGAGTTAGTCCTAAAGATATGGACATGACTGAGGCAATTGGAGTCGTTGCATTCAAAAAAGAGGATCTTTGCTTGATTGCTAGGCCGTTTGTCGATCTTTGAGCTTTGAGATAATGATTATTGATTTAATATAATTAAGTATTTATGTGTATACATGTGTGCTTTTTTTTTTTTTTCTTTTCGCAAATAATTCATGGTTTGGATGATATGTATGTTTAATAAAGCTTATTTACTTATATTATAAAGTATAATATAATGATCTATTTTATTTTGAAAGAATTTTGGTTTGCAATTATAAAGCATATTTGAATTTATTATAATTCATAATCAAATTAGATCACACAATAATTCTGAGAAAAAATTTATCATTGAACAATCTGATTTACAGAGTACAGTAAGAAATGTATTTATAAGAATACTAAGAGTCCTACTTAGATAATGACTGATAAAATGTAGATTCACAATAACACAGGGTAGTCGAGAACCAAAGTGGTGAAATCCTAATAGTCGACGGACCATTTTAAGTAAAAATTGCATAATTAGACACTAAATTGAGTAACTTTGTTAGTCAATGACCAAAGTGGTGAAATTCTAATAGTTGAGGGACCAAATTGAATATTAACACAATTAATTATTATTTCCACCCATCATCATTACGTTATTATATAAACAATAATAAGTCACGTGAACTATCACAGACTATACCGACACTGAATTATCTCGATTGTTATACTATGGACCATGGTTTGAAAACGGTCCCGTCTCTTTAACTTGAGTGCCTCATCGGGTGTATGGTCCTTTGTCATTAATCTCAGAACAGCTAGCCTACTAAATTTTGCCATATTGAAGAGTAGAGAAGATAGAAACAGGGGAAATACGTTTTGCCCCTAGACGAGAGGATTTTTCGAAGCAATTTGAGGAGAGGGATGAAAAGTAGGAGATGAAAAGAGGGCTTTTCTCCTTGATTTTTTTTTAGCTTAGGGAAATTAATACGTTTGGCAGGTTCAAATCACTGTAGCATGTATAAGTGATGAGTGGTACGAATATTTTAGGAGAGATGTGATAAAGGTGTAACACCTTGTATTTTCAAACAGCGTTATTTCATAAATAAATATTTTCAAATTAAAATTATTTTCCTATTATTAAATATTTTAATAAAAATATTTTTAAAATTAATTATTTTACTATGGGCTTAGATAAACGATTATACTACCCGAACGTCCTATAATATACATATTATACAATTATTTTTAAGCCTACATATACATACACATACATACATACATACATATACATATACATACATACATACATACATACATATACATATACATACATACATACATATACATATACATACATACATACATATACATATATATACATACATATATATACATACATACATACATACATACATATATATATATGTATGTATGTATGTATGTATGTATATATATATGTATGTATGTATGTATGTATATATATATGTATGTATATGTATATGTATGTATGTATGTATATGTATATATATGTATGTATGTATGTACGTTGTCAGCTTTGCTTAGGGTTGAGGTGTCAAAAGAAATGTGTGTGTTAAAACGGAAAATCGGTGACTACCCGAGTGTCGGTCTCAAAGGAAGGACGTGGAGGTGTGTCAAGTGTTCGTGTGTTTACTTGATTGAGTCATGCAAGGGATTCGAGTGTGGTGAATGGTGGTTTGAGAGGGAAAGGAGTTCATAAGATTGGGTTTGAGTGAAAATAGTGTAAAGTAAAAGAGATTGGAAATTATGTAAAGGGGTAGGGATTGGATAGTGTTCATCTATGTTGCATCTTGGTGTGTCTAAGGTAATGGATAAACAAGACAAAGATGTTGGCTATTCAAGAGTGTGTATTCTTAGTCCTTTTCCACCTTTGTGTACTAAGGCTTTTTGGACTTAGGAATGTCTTCAAGCATCCAAAGTTCTAAGAGGAATTTTATCAAACACTTAAGCTACACACTATCCTACTATTCTTAAGAAGTCCATAGGATCTATGATTGCTACAAAGCTTCAATCCTAACTCTAATCAAAGACATGAAAGAGTCAAGAGCTCAATCTCTCATCTAGATTGGCCAAATCCAAACAAGATATCATCAAAACAACAATCAATAGACAAGAATAGATAACCCAACAATCTAAGCATTTAGATCCAAAAATAGATAGAAGATCATCACACTAGCAACATATCTTCACACAATCCAAATCCCTAGATTAAACTAGCTAATCATGATATGAAATTCAAGACAAAAGCTAATTCAATCCAAGAATAAGATAGTAAATAGATTAGAAATGTAATAGAAATCACCTAGAGTGAAGTGATCCTTCAATCCAAGCTTGTTATCTTCTACAATGGAAATTATCTAGACTACTCCTAAAATGATCTAAAGTCTTTCTAAAATTTGGGAACCTCCTCTGAAAATCTATCAAGGGGGCTTAAATAGTCTCCGAAAAGCAACCCTAGGAAATTCGCGCACTGCAGTCACCACGCTGCTCCACACACGTGTGATTGTGCGTGGGAGGCTACTGTATTGTGGCCACGCGCACTCACACGCGTGTGGCAGTCTTCTTGGGTCCTCTGGGGCTCCGATCATGCCTGGTTCATTCCTTAAGCTCAGTTTTCGCTCCCATTGGCTCTCGGGACTCCTGTATCACCTCCTTTAGGCTAAAAGTAGCTTTTGTGTGTTGGTTAGTGAATTTAAAGCATTTGTGATCATAATTCATCATGTAAGGATGCTAAAAGCGTGACAAAACACCTTAATATGTACTCAATATATGGGTATCTTGGAGGCTTATCAAGTTTCCACACTTTGCTTCCTGCTTGCCCTCAAGCAAGGCAATCTACTATTTAAGCACATAAGTCTCCGAGATACCTTCTCATGCAAAACAAAGCTTTTGGCAAATCAAAATGATGGGTGTCTAAGACTATTGAAATGGAAGAAATCATTTGTGTTATTTACAAAGGATTTTGGTCAGATGTCATCAACTCAAGAAATATTTTTGGGAAATAAAAACCTTTCGTAGATAAACAAATAAAACAAAGGATCGCACTTCTCACACCATTCGCAAGCATGCATTCCCAAAGTTTGGTTCACCTTCCATTTAATTAGGGCCTCTAGCCAATCCCGCTAGTGGGAACGATGCGCACTAGTTAATCAATTTTTCCAACCTTAGACGCCAAAGCCCAACGTTAATATACATGAGGGTAGGGGCATGGACCACTGACCACTTTTGGCTTAGCGCGATCCCTCTTTTCTTCTCACTTCCTAAGATAACGTCATCGAGCCACCCGACTTCACATGGAGCTCAATGCTTTTTCGAAGACAGTGCAATGGGTACCCGAATCCTAGCGAAGCGGCTCACCTCATCTCTTGTTTTCTCAATTCTTGGGATCTTTTTATGTGAACATCCGACTCCAGATAAAGCTTTTTGCTTACCAAAGACTATGGTTGAACACAACCCAACGAATTGGCTTTCCTCAATTTTTTTCTCGGTGATTGGCCTTTTGCCTTTTCAACTTTTCTCCATGTCAACCCCTCATGCCTTTTTCTTTTTGGGATTAAGGGATTTTTTTCTCTCATTAAGCTTACCAATAGGCTCACCTTTTGTCCCATGCCCACCAAAGTTAGTTCAATTCCGGGCCTCGCTAATCTTTATCTTTCTCAAATTAAAAAGTGCACACTCCCACTTCGAGAGATCCTTGACTAAGGTCCTACGTAAATAAGAGGTGAACATCATGCAAGCAGGCAAGAATATAAACTTATTTGGCTCTAAACACTCTCATGGGTGCGAAAAGTAACTTCCTCAAAGATATTTCAAAAGTAAAAATTTTTGGGCATCTAGTCAAAATTCTCTCTAGATAACACAAATAATAACTCTCTTTTCAAATTGAAAATACACCCGTTTATCATTCCCAAGAGCTCTAACTTTCCTAGTCTAAGCATATAAGCATATACAGCACAAAGTGCGTCATTTCCACAGTTTAAAATAAACATCGTCATCGATGTTTTCATACAGTATAGGGTAAAGGAACAAAATAAGGATTCTAAGGAAAGTTAGAGCTCTTGGGAATGATAAACGGGTGAAGGAACAAAATAGGGATTCTAAGGATTTGACAAATAAAAGATCCATTTCCACACTTTGGAATTTGCACTGGATATAGGGTATACTCAAACGATCCTATATAACATGGTAAGCTCAAACACAACATATACAGAAAGCTATATAAATAAAATTTTCCACACTTTAGAAATAAAAAACGGGGATTAAAATTAGAAAAGGGATAAGAGGATAAACCAAGTATGCATCCCTCTTTCCACACTTTAGCTTCCGTCACAGGTCTGCCTCCGTTTGATACTCTATAAAAAATGCAGATACAATATACAAAAGGGTTTTTGGAGGACTATTCAATTATTATAACTTGATAGAGATAAAAACAATATAATAATAAAAGAACATAAGCATAGATAAATAAGCATGTAAATATAAAATAAAGTAAAAATTATTCAAGTAGACTAGCAAATATTTAAATGCGTGAATAGTAAAGCAGTTTGAAATGTAAGAAGCATAAAACATAAAGCAATAATAAAAATAAAGCGAAGTACAGTAAAGTAAATAAAGGCGGAACCCCACGCGTAGGGATCCTAATGTTTAATGGGACAGACAACCATTTAGTAACCAATGTTGTTCAGACTTCATAGTCACAAATCAAGAATCAGGATTGAGAGTGGATGAGGATGGCATCACTAATCACCAAAGGATGGAGGACGGAGCTGTCTATCAAATTGAGCCTGCAGCTCCTGAATCATCCGAGCATTCTCCTCCACTACACCTCTCATTCGGAGAAGCTCTTCATTCTGGTTGGTTTGGAGTGCTAGGAACTGCTCGTCCTGCCTGTCCTGGCGCGCAAATACGGATGTGAATTGCCCTTCTTGCCATGCACGCTGCTCGCGCCAATAATTCATTTGCTCATCATGGAGCTGCCTATGGAAAGCTTGAGATGCTTCCCAATCCATCGAAGTAGAGCCCTCATGCTGTGCACTAGGCTCGCCCTGCTCCTGCGCTTCAGCTGCTTCGTCCCCTTCTTCTTCCTCATCAGACTCATCATTACCCTCTAGATCTGGTGCATCATCCCCTCCCAACTTGAGGTGCATCGCGAAGAACTCACCAACAGAAAAGGCAATCATGGAACCCTCGTCTCTTTCGCCTAAGTGACGGTTTGCTAGGCCCAAACCCTGGCACAATCTTGTAAAGAAAGGTCCAATAAAGATAGTTTTTACCTTTTTCTTAATCTGGGTTTGAAGTCATTTTCGTGCCTGAACTCCCATGTTAATGTCAACATGATTCTCCATGGACCACATGTAGAATAAGTCCTGTCTGTATACCTTGTTCCTGTTCGTTGTTCTCCCCGAGAGGTTCACAGCAAAAGCCAATCTGATGGCTTTTAGATAGTTCTTTGTAATGAGCTTCGCTTTCAAGTTGGATGAGTTGTATACTGCGTTGTTGGTTATGCTCTTCCAATAGTTGATAGCAACAGAGTCTGAATCAAAGTCAGTTTTGTAATCCCTGAAATATGACATAGTTACCTCAATAGCATCATGAAATCTAAGAGTTACACCTAAAGTGTTAACAGAGAGATTGTAACGCTCGCCAAACAAATGGAATGTGATCGACTCTCTCTCATCATTGACCTCCTTCTTAATGTCCAGTGTAGCTAAGAATTCATAAGTGACAGGCGCGTATGTTGGTCCTCGCCATTCGAATAAACGGCTCAATTGTGGATGCTGTCTCAAACGATTGACTTCTTCGATGCAGCCACTCCCTTAAAACACTTTGTTCAAAGAAATGACCTTCACTTAACTGTTTGCTTTTATATGCGTCCACCAAGGCACGCCCAGGAAGTGATAGATGTCTTAGAGAATGTGTGCCTCGTTCTTGGTGGTGGAGCATCTGGTTGATTTCGCGGTGGTTGAGCTCTAGTTCTTGCCCTACTAGACTCAGCCTCGTCATGTCTTGCCTTCTTAGCTATTTCTTTATGTCTTCTCATCCTACAAAATTTAGAAATTAATACTCATGGTAATTATATTGGTTTTATGTAACTATCATTCAAATAAATCACCATTGCATTCATGTAAAATTCCTTGTCAAGATAACGGATTTCAAACATATAAGGTTAAGAATTTTCGAAAATTTCGCCATAGTTTCCCCTATATTTTGAACAATTCTAGCATGAGAATATAAACAATATCATTCCACTATCACACACATGCATAATATCATCATAAGATAGTTCAATTTGATAGTCAAATAAGAAGTCAACTATAAAAGTCAAGAATTTCAAAAATTCAACTTCATATTCTTCCCCAAATTCTAAAATTAGGGTTTGAAATTGAAAATTCAATTTTTGCAATGTAGCATGTGGAAAGTCAAATTGATGGCATATAATAGATCTATAACAAGTTACTCATCAATTCAAGCATCAATTTCATAAACTAGACAAGAAATTCAATAAACCCATTTCTTCAACAATGGTGTTCACACTTGAAGCTCAAATTTAAATTTCAATCCATATATCCCGGAAAGGGAACAAACGATATCCCGCAAAGGGAACAAACGATATCCCGCAAAGGGAACAAACCATATCCCGCAAAGGGAACACACCATATCCCGCAAAGGGAACACACCATATCTCGCAAAGGGAACAATCCATATCCCGCAAAGGGAACAATCTATATCCCGCAAAGGGAACAATCCATATCTTCCATAAGTTCATGAAATAATTTTCCTTAATTTTAAAACATGGCCCTTAGGCTCCAAAATCATTTTCGCAATTATCAAAACCTTAGATACACTTATTACCAAATTTCCAAATTTAAAAAAAAAAGTGATTAAGTCATTAAAATTTCTCCAACAAAATTTTCTGAAAATAATCATTTATCACCAATCAATTCATATGCCCAAATATGCTCATAATTTACACATATGAATACACCTCTATTCACTAATACACGGATTAAATATATATTATTAAACTTACGTAATAATAATCAAATATAATAAATTTTTTTTTAAAAAAAATCATGTGCACTGAACATATACATACCATTTCTTTTAAATGAAATTTATTTATATGCGTACAGATTACACAAACAATTAGTATTTGTAACACACCCATTTTTCAATGCCAAATTTCCTTAATTTTTTTTCTTTATTAATACAATCATAGCGGAAGCATTAACTAACCAAATGAAAACGGGTGTTACCGTAATGCTCATGTATCTTTTCTATACCCAAACGCTAAGGCTAATACTTACAACACATAAAAACAATAATCCAAATCCAACTTAATTACAATTGGTGAAAATAAACTATACAACCATACAACTTCTCAAATAATAAATCTTCAAGAATTTCAAGCCTAGTCTTGCTCTCTCAAGCTTTCACACCTTAAACAATTGTTTCTCCTAATTCTTGTGGAAGAATTTTTTTTTTTTAAATGCAAAAAGGGATTCGGCCACCATGAAGAAGGAAGAAGAATATTTTTTTCCGTCAAGAGAGAAAGAGGAAGAAGAAAGTGAGAAAAATTTCAGCCACAAGCAAGAGAGAAAGAAGGAGATCACCTCATCACATTAACATTTCTATCCATAATATATAATTGTGATAAGATCAAATAGTGTTTGTAACATATATAACTTCCAATCATATCCAATCAAAATAAATTTTATTTAATTAATATTATAGATATTACATATATAATGTAACGTACATATATAATATATAATTAAAGTGATTAAATAATATATATATATATATATATATATATATATATATATATATATATATATATAGTTACACGTATATGTTTATATATATATATTTACATATAAAACATTATATAATTAAAGTAGATCATGATGTATGTCGTATATATATGTACATTAACTTATAATAATAATAATAATAATAATAATAATATTACTATAATGATGATGATGAGAATAAGGTTTCAAATGGACTTTAAGGGATAAATAATTGTGATAGCTTGAAGGTTAAGATCTTAGTGTTTTAATAAAAGGAGAGGTTTAGGGTTCAAATCTTAGCATAAAGAATATTTTTCTTTATCAGGGTATTACAGCCTTTTTAAGGCATGTTGAATTGTATAGCATATAGGCTCTCTTTTACACGCAAGGGGGGGGGGGGGAGTGTAATCAAATCTCAAAATTGAGCTTGAAAAGGCTTGACTCGTGTACGTGGTACCGGCGGTGGGCATTAATATCGTTAGGAAAATGTGTTAACCTTGCGGACTATGTTATGCCAAAAACTTCGTATAAGTTTTCCAACTTAGAGCCACTATCCCAAAGGTAAAACTTTGTTTACCATCCAAAATGTTAAACGAATAAGTCACCTTTCAGTCTTGACTATTCGGTCGAGTAACCATCCGGGTACGTTTCGAAAGTTACCTTTCGGAGTAGTTACGTTTCGGACCACATTTCGGGATACCATTTTGATATTTCTTTCTGATGTTACAGAATTACTTACAAATTAATTCAAATCTTTATATTTTAGAATTAATTCCAGAGTAATGGTGGTCAGTTTTGGAGGTTACAGTATGGGTATTAATCCAGTATTGAACGTCATGTTAATGCTATTAATTTAAAAAAAAGCTTGGTATTGGGCAGATTGTTTGTGCCTGATTTTGAACTGTCAAAATCTAAATTTTTTTTTCCTCCTCTCATTCTATTCTTACTAGGAAATTTCTGCTAACATCTTCCGTAAAAGTACAGAATGCTCAGCTTGTTGTTCTCGTTCGACGGACCTTTCATTTTAATACTCAAACTTAAGATCGTGATCCATTTTATCCTGGGAGACTGACACTGAAACGCTCCTAGCACCCTCGGGGGGTAGCAAATTGGTTTTAAGGAAAGTGTGTGTGCTCACGGCTTGGATTCTTTCCTTGTTTCGGTCGGGTTTAAACCTCATGTTTGAAAACCCTCTTTACGTCTTTATATATTTCATATATATATTGTTTTTGGTTTCGAACCAAAATTATGGTGGAATTAATTTTACTAAAGATTAAATCACTTAGTGTTAGCTTCGTACTAGTTGGTTTTGATTATTTTGTTAAATAATAATCCCATAGTTTTTCAAATTATATATATATATATATATATATATTGTAATGCAATTAATAATCCCTGCGAGTTGAGGCCCAAACAGTTGAATAGATACAAATGTTTAAAGGACATTGCATATACCCATTCAAATCTAATACGAATAGTCTTATAATAATCAAACAAATTGTAATGCAATTAATTCTACAATTGCTTAGGAATTGATTATAAAGTTAACAATAATATTACAAAATAAAAAGAAAACATAATATCACTAGTTGGAATTACACATTACTGAAAATCTCTTTGTAGATGACATTGGTAGTAGCAACAGAATCTTGCCCATCCTCGTCTAAAGCTAACACCTTCAGGCCATCAGGATGGGTGACTCAAGAAAAAGTCACGTACAATTGTCCGTGACTAAAGATCAATTTTTTTAGCAATAACCCAATGTGAGTTAGCGTTTGACCTTGACTTTTGTTGATATTTATGACATATGTGAGAATGAATGGGAATTGTTTACGCTAGAACTTGAAGGGCAATATCGTATAAGAAGGAGTGAGAGACATTCGAGGGATAAGAACTTGTGCTTCTGCATGTGTCCCATTAACTATTCTTGCTTCGACAATGGGATCTGCCAATCTTGTGATAATGACATGTGTACCGTTGCAAAGACAAAAAGAATGGTCTATGTTCCGCAATAACATAACAGATTAACAGGTGCACCAACCTTTATATATGTCAATGAATGATTAGAAAGTCCAAACATTCTCAAACTATTTAAGAATTCAGGAGTGTGTATTTCTGAAAAAATTTTAGTGTTTGATTCTGCCTTACACAAAAAGCCACAACTTAAATATGTTCGACCTTCTATAGTGTTCATGTAGCACATGTACTGATTAATTTGATCAACGACGACATCTAAAGTCAGGAAGAGGATAAATCGGCCTTCTAGGTGCGACTCATCAAGCATGCTATATCTCACGCTTAGGAAGGTATTTTCCACTATAGTCGCTATGGGATCGGGTCCGCGCTTCAACAAAAACCGTGTCGGATATCGATCTCGAACGAACCATCATTTACAACCCTATAATCCCATCTCCGATGTCTGCAATCCATTTTTGAAAACGGATCAACCATCCGTTTATCTTCCTCTTAAGCTAAGCTCCGTAGTCTCAAGTTCTCTGTGAGCCTCAATACCTTGCAATTCGTCCACAGGTACGAAAAATTAATAGTGGCTCTGACAACTACTGGTCTCGGTACTTTTGAAATAACGGGATGAATATGTTTAAAATCGCCACAAAAAACTACCGTTTTTCCACCAAATGTCTTTTCAGCACTACTCGGTATGACAAACCTCAATAAATCTCTCATGGTTCTGTCCAAAGCCTCAAAATAGTGTTTGTGCGTTATCGGTGCTTCGTCTCATATTATCAATTTACTTCTGATTATAAGCTCAGCAAGGTCACTGCATTGTGATATATTGCATGTGGAATCTTCGTTGAAAGAGAGCGGTATAGCAAATTTGGAATGCACCGTCCTACCTCTTGGGGAAAGAGCAAAGATGCTATTCCACTCGAAGAAACATTCAGAACAATAACACTGCGGCTCCTTATTATTGCCAATAGTGTTCTTCACATGAACGTCTTGCATGTTCCTTCGTAACCATACACATAGAATAATCCATCTCCACTGAAATCTATATCATTCATTACAAAGTCATAGACATTCTTTTGCTCGTTGGTCAATTCTGTTACCAATGATTCATACTCTGTCTTTAACAATTCCTTGTCATATGCCAACTTTTCGCCTAACAATATGTTTTCAATCAAATCCATGGTACTTTCGTCAGGAATTGGCATTTCTACAAAGTCCCTCAAGCTCTTCCCCAACAAATATAACAACTTCTCTAACTCCACAAGAACGAAAATTTTCTTATCCAAATCCGATAACACCAACTCTTTGAAAGGCAAAGAAAAAAAAACAAAAAATAAACCACAAATTAGTTTATTTAAAAAATAATGATAAGCAAATAAGAAAATCGAATAAATAGATGGGAGCACGATATACATGGATTCTGCATGAGATGTCGACGTTGAAGCTGTGCATCCTTTGCAAGAAATTTCCAAACGACATTACACACCACCTTTGGCCTACTAATTAAACTTAAAGTGAGCAGTGTTGCAAACAACCTTCGCAAATTATTCACGGTTGCCTAGTAACTAGTGTCAGTAATGCTGTCAATGTACTCCTTGTCATCATCTAATAATCCATATTCATTAATTAACGCATATTAATTACGTTGTAATAGTTTTAAAAAAAAATTATGTTGTAACAAAAATGAACAGAACGACTTTTTGTATTAAAAAAAAACTCACCATATTTGTTATTTTGAGTTGCGACTTGTTTGAAATCTGTGTTTAAATTCCTTACATTTGTTCTTGTCAATGTCCTACTGGAATTTCTTACAATTAACCGCGGAGCACGATTACGCCGAGGATGTGATGCTCTATCCACTTTTTTAAAAATATAATGAATTGTTAAATTTGTGTTTTAGTAATGAAAATAGTTGTAAACACGTGTTGTGAATAACAAAAATGTATGGACAGTCAAGTCTAAATTACCATTTGTAATATCAGCTAATAGTTGGCGTGATGAAGACGTTGAAGTTGACATATTTGGCATATTCAATGAACGTTTATTGGACGGTGAAGACATGCTACGCATATTAACTGCAATTTTTTATTCAAACATATATAACGTCACATTGAGCGTATAGAATGTTTCTTTTTTATTCAAACATATATAACACCACATTTAGTTTATAGAATGAATAAAGAAATAAGTAGTCAACTAATAGAGAAAAGTGTTACCACATTGTTCAATCCATATAAACTTGGGTTGCTAGCAAGTACAATATTTGTTTAAAAAAATAATAGAAACACATAAATACAAAATAATATTAACATGTTAACATGTAAAAATAAAACAATAACTACCTAAATAAAATTAGATTAAAATATTACTTTTGCCGAGATGAGAAATAAGATAATTTGAATATAACAAATATCATTAGTGATTGCAGTTAATGCTGTTTCTCTAGTGCTACATTATTCTCTTTAAATGGACTTTGACGAATATTAACTCCAACAATTTAACATAACAAATATATCAAAATTTGCATCTAATTTAATATATTATGTTATATTATATTTTCCAATAGTAATAGTTGTTGGGTATATTAATAGATGTTGATGGAAAGGAAACCCTAAATCAATCGAACAATGTTGCGTTACCAGCTACTATAGTTATTTACATTGAGAAAATAAAATTTATTATTGCATTTTATATATAAGAAAATATGTGCGTGGGATATTGGAAAAAAAATTGTTCACCATTCAATCTCAGATTAACTGGATTAAAAATTATCAGTGTTTAAACGATTTTCATAGAATGGCTCATACTTTAGATACTGAACTATGAATGCATGTCCTAATACAAATAAAATTTTATATATTAATTGGAAATATATATTATTTGGGTTCTTAGCAACTGAAATATTTTCGAGAAATAATAAAAACAAATAAATACATAATAATTAACACATTAATTGAAGTAAATCAATAATTTAAAACAACATAACAAATGAATCAAAATTTGTATATAATAAAATGTAAAGATTACAAATAAGTTTAATGTGAGTTGTATTACCATTCCTAGGCATATTAATAGGTGTTCTTCGAGAGCAAAACATAAATTTACTGTGTAATTCTTCACTACCGGCTACAGCAATTATTTATATCGATGGAGGAAAATTTAAAAAATGCATTTTATTTCAGTAAAATAGTTAGGTAGGCTATTGAGATAACAAATTTGCTTACAGTTCACTCTGGGATTAACTAGACTAAATGTTGGTGAACCAATAACTGATTCTAACAATGACTGAGCATTATCGAACAACCTATGCAGTCTGAGCAATGGTGCTTGTCTATTACTCTGACTATATTATTATTATTGTTGTTGTTGTTGTTATTGTTATTGTTATTGTTATTGTTATTATTATTATTATTATTATTGCAATTATTGCAATTATTATTATTATTATTGTTATTATTCTTTTTATTATTACAATTATTATTATTATTATTATTATTATTATTATTATTATTATTATTGAAAATTGTGATTAGTAATTTTAATCTAGAATTGTATTACGAATAGGAAAGTATGAAAGAATATATTGTATTAGGAATAATTGTATCACAATATTTTAATGTATTATGTTTCTCTCTTTCGCTCTTTGCCTTTCGTTCCTTTCTTGGACGCAAACGCCTGTTATAGCTGAAAATTGAAATTTTAATCCTACTTTAAAATGGGTCAATGTACAGTCTTACAGAAGGGGTGGTGGAAGCAACTGTTTTGGTGGCAGTGACGACAGGTGTGGCCGTAAGTATAACGCCGGCGGGGGAAGAAGGATTTTTGGGTTTGGAAAGAAATTTTTTTTCTTTTTTAAATTAAATTTTTATAAAATGAATTAACAAATTTGTCCTTGACTTAAAATACTGTGTAATTCTTCACTACCGGCTACAGCAATTATTTATATCGAGGGAGGAAAATTTAAAAAATGCATTTTATTTTAGTAAAATAGTTAGGTAGGCTATTGAGATAACAAATTTGCTTACAGTTCACTCTGGGATTAACTAGACTAAATGTTGGTGAACCAATAATTGATTCTAACAATGACTGACCATTATCGAACAACCTATTCAGTCTGAGCAATGGTGCTTGTCTATTACTCTTGACTATATTATTATTATTATTGTTGTTGTTGTTGTTGTTGTTGTTATTGTTATTATTATTATTATTATTATTATTATTATTATTGCAATTATTATTATTGTTATTATTCTTTTTATTATTACAATTATTATTATTATTATTATTATTGAAAATTGTGATTAGTAATTTTAATCTAGAATTGTATTACGAATAGGAAAGTATGAAAGAATATATTGTATTAGGAATAATTGTATTACAATATTTTAATGTACTATGTTTCTCTCTTTCGCTCTTTGCCTTTCGTTCCTTTCTTGGACGCAAACGCCTGTTATAGCTGAAAATTGAAATTTTAATCCTACTTTAAAATGGGTCAATGTACAGTCTTACAGAAGGGGCGGTGGAAGCAACTGTTTTGGTGGCAGTGACGACAGGTGTGGCCGTAACAATGAGTATAACGCCGGCGGGGGAAGAAGGATTTTTGGGTTTGGAAAGAAAATTTTTTACTTTTTTTAAATTAAATTTTTAAAAAATGAATTAACAAATTTGTCCTTGACTTAATTTTTTCGCCGGAAAATAGTTATCGATGGTCGGAATTTGATCAAAAGGATCAAATGTGGTAGAGATTTAAAAGTCGTGGGACTAAATCTTGAGATTTTAATAGTCAGGGACCAAATGTGAAAATAGTTTCATACTCGTGGAACCAAAAGTGGAAATAACTCTACAAACTTTACTAGGATTAAAAATATATTTCATATTTTATTGATCACGAGATTCCTTTTCACTATAATAATATTAATAATCAATTCTACTCACATGTTATATAATAATCAATATTACTATTAATAAGTAAACTTAAACAGTAGTATAAAAAAAAAAGTAAACTTAAACAATATTATATTCAATAATAAGTATACATTTATTTTAAAAAATAAAACGAAAGATGAAAATGAAAAGTGAAGAACTAAGGGTATTCTCAATAGTGATGATTTTTTAAAGATTTTTGAGGTGCGAATTAGGAGAAAGAGAAGGAAAAAGAGGAAAAAATAAAAAGAAAATCTTACACGCAAAAAGAAAAAAAAACAAACAAATAAGCTAAGCGGCTAACGCGGCAGTAAGCGTGTGCAGTGCACAAACCTGGAAAATCAACCTGGTGTTACGTTTCTCTCTCTTGCACGCGTGTCTAACAAAAAATCAAGATCTTGTAGGGAGACTTTGGTCTTCTCTCTAGTCTTCTCTCTCTTATTCATGATAATAAACGTGTAAAATCAACCAAAAACTAGCTATTGTGAATGCTCTAAGGCCCTCCCCAATAGTTAATTTAGCATAAGTTTTAAGAAGGAATTTGCCACTTGGAAGAGAGAGAGGAAGGAGAGAGAGGATGAAAATATCTCCTGCAAATGAATGGGTTTTGCAGAGTAGTAAGACCCACTTCATCTTTGTTGCACTTGCTGATTGTTGCGTGACAACTACTACTGCGCCTAACTGCACGCGCCCGCTGGGCGAGTAATAGCTAGGCTTTACTTTTTATTTATTTATTATTATTTATTTATTTTTCTTTGCAAATCAGCTTTTAGTTTATTTTTTATATATTTTTCTTTGTCTTACCATCTTCTCTTTCCTAATCACAATGCTCAAAACCCACAATAAAAATTAAACTTCATTAATGAGGAAGGCCTAAGCCACTAACTTTAATTTGATGTGAAGTCTCCTCTATCCTCGAATCAATTTTCGAGAATCCCTCTTTCCTTCTCGATGATTTGACTCCCACTGTTCCACACAAAAAAACAAGCCATAACATGCTAATTAAAAGGTAAATAAATTTGAGTTAATACTTAACTTGGTCGTCTCTCGATTATTAGAATTTTATTACTTTAGTTCTTAATTTCGAACTTACTCAATTTCATTCCCAATTATGTTATTGTTAACAAAAATTATCATAATCAGGACTATTTTAGTTCGGACAAAGGATTATTTTAGATAAAAATTGCATAGTTGGGTATTAAGTAATAAATTTTTAATTAAGATTGACAGTAATAATTTACCGGAAGTAGTTATGTGTAAGTAGTAAGCAAAGAGTAGTAATTGTATTGCTAAGAGTCTTAGTACAAGATTGACTATGCTCTCGCTATCATAGTGTCATGACTTTTACAAAACATAGATTACACTAATAAGTACAACGTCCCTCAATGATTGCAATGCTCCTACTCTTTATAAGAGCATCTACAACAGAAGATAATTCATGATTTTTGAAATAGTATTTGTCTACATGGCATGAGAGAAGAAGAGAGAGAGGATCGGAAATGGTTCATATGCAATTTAGGGGTGAATAGCACAGTAACAAGCTCCCAAAACTGACACAAACCTCTTCTTGTTGTGCGCGTTTCGCGCACGTACAACAGCGCTCATGTAGGCACGTGCAGTGCGTGAGGCACACCTAACAACTGAATTTTATTTATTTATTTATTTTTAAAAACTTATATTTAATTTGTTTAATTTTTTCTTCTTATCCAATTTTCTCTTTCCTAATCATACTTACAAAAACTCCTCAAAAATCGGAAATAACTTCACTAATAAGGATACTCTAAATGTGTTGCTTAATATGATAGTGTTTTAATTTGTGCAATGAGTATGTTGGCTTTACATTAAATAGTTAGGCAACACATTACATACCATCTTTATTGTTTTACTCTTACATCCACCTACTTCTCTTGTTAAAGATAAATTCATCCATCCATTATATACCGTTAACATATGATTTCGTACATCGAATATTGAGATTTCACCACTATAATCATCGACTTTCAAATTTGCTCAATTTGATCCATCCCAACTATGTAATTGTTAATTAAAATGTTCATGATCAAGACTATTTTGGTTTGGATAATGAACTATTATTTTTTAAGTAAAAATTAAGCAATGAGCAAGTTTAGAAGTGAAGTACTAAATTGTGATATCTTAATAGTGGTGGGACCAAATCGGGTATTAACTCAAATTATATATACTAGTATTGCACCCGTGCGATGCACGGCCTTTAGTAGTTGTTGATTTTGAACGATAATAATTGTCTAATAAATTGGAAAAAAAAGGAAAATAACATATTATAGTACTCGTTGAAAAAGATTATGGCTTCATTATATATTGAATGGAAAATAGAATTACAAATTATTGAAAATTTCATTGTAAACCACATTTTGTGTATAGTTGACTAAGCCCTTGGTTTCATCAGCAATTAAGACTTTGAGTCCATCCGGATTACTAACACGGGAAACTGCAACATACAACTGACCATGGTTGAATACTGGTTTCTTCAATAGTAAACCTACTACTGACAATGTTTGTCCCTGGCTTTTGTTTATTGTCATTGCATAGGACAACATCACCGGGAACTGCTTCCTTTGAAATTTGAACGGAAGTCTTGGATCTGACGGAGTCAAAGATAGGCGGGGTATCAATACTCTTGGATCTGACGGAGTCAAAGATAGGCGGGGTATCAATACATTTGTCCCATAATGTGTGCCACATAATATCTTGGCTTCAATCACATGGTTACCTAACTTGGTGACAATCAACCGCGTTCCATTACAAAGACCAATCGAATGGTCGATATTCCTCAACAACCCATTACAAAGACCAATCGAATGGTCGATATTCCTCAACAACATTATTGGAGATCCAACCTTTAATTCTAAGGAATGGTTTGGTACACCAGAACACTCTAAACTGTTTAAAAATTCAGTAGTGTGCACTTCGGCCAACCTATTGTCATTAGTATCCGCTTTGCAAACAGAATCACAACTTAAATAAGTCTTTGATGATGATTGATTTAAATTGTTCATGTATTGATTGAATTGATCCACAACATCTAATGTTGGTGCCAAAATAGCTCTACTCTTCAACTGTTCAGGATCTATAACACCAGTACCAAATGTCGGAAATGTTTCGTCAACAATTTGTTTGATAGGATCTCCTCTGTTTTGCAATAGAAACTGTGAAGGAATATTGATATTGCAATCATCCTCGGTATTACCACCAAGCTTTCCATCACCTAAGTCTGCAATCCATTTTGCAAATGCATCTAATTTCTCTATCTCTCCTTCAGCCGTAACACTGCGCAGTCTTAGATTCTTTGTAAGACGCAGGACTTGACAATTAGTCCACAGATATGAAGAATTTATACTGGCTTGGACAATGTCCTGTCTTGTCCCTTTTGGAATAACTGGTAGAATCTGCCTGAAATCACCACCTAAAACCACTGTTTTACCACCAAAGGTCTTGTTACAGCTTAAAGAATCAGAGAACCTGAGGATGTCTCTCATTGTTTTATCTAATGCTTCAAAACAATGTTTGTGCATCATAGGAGCTTCATCCCAAATTATTAGCTTTGCTTTGATAATGAGTTCAGCTAATGGACTACCTTGCTTGATGTTGCATGTCGAGTCTTCATTTATAGAAATAGGTATTGCAAACCTTGAGTGAGCAGTCCTACCACCTGGTAGCAATAGTGAAGCTATACCACTGGATGCAACATTCAGTACAATCTCTCCCCTTGACCGTAAAGCAGCTGATAGTGTCTTCCATAAAAATGTTTTCCCCGTGCCACCATATCTATAGACAAAGAAGAGCCCACCTTTATTGGTATCCACATCATACATGACTTTATTGTATATCAGTAACTGCTCATCAGTTAAGTTTCTCACCAATAGGTCATGTTCTTCCTTTAACAGTTGCCGATCATATGAGAGTTCTTCATATATGAGAGGATTCACCAATAGACTGTTACTTGGTTCGTCAGGTATATGCATTGGTAGATAATCTTGTAATGACTTGTTGCAAGAAGTCAATAATGTTTCAATCTCTGTCAATGCATAGTTCTTCTTTTGTGTATCTGTTTCAATCTCTGTCAATGCATAGTTCTTCTTTTGTGTATCTGTAAGAACTACATCTGTTGAAAAGAAATGATGTAATGGAACTAAGTATTACATTTGAGGGTAATTTGGTAATGCATAAGAGTAACACACACGTGTGTATGTGTACATATATAGAAGGATATATATATATATATATATATATATATATATATATACGTACCTGGGACTCCTAAAGTTCTTCTAGCTTGGTATTCCGCATCTTCTGCTAGATGAATCCAAACAGCTTCCCACACAATTTCTGGCTTTGACATTGAACTTGACGTCAACAATGTGACAAAAAGTTTCCTTAAAGAATAAGCAGTTGCCCATAGTGATGCCTCTAGAATAGCGTCCACATATTCTTTGTCATCCTCAATTAATCCTCTAGCGTAACATGCATCTCTAAATGACATATACTGCTTTCCATCAACACATTTGATTTCTTCAAAACTTGTAGGACCTCGAACCAAATTTAGTAAACATCTCAAATAAAATAATTCACCGCATTTTGGTGGCACATAGAAAATCCTTCCAATTGCAAAATTTCTTTGTCTAGGTTGCCATTCTCTTTTGTCTTTCTTCCAAACAAATTTCCTAGGCATTTCAGCATACGTTAACTGCCTAGCTTCCTCAAATTTTAAGTTAGCGGCAAACCATGCAGTGAACATACTTTGAGACACTGTCGGACGATTAATGACACTATCAACATTATCACCATCATCGAATATAATAGATTGCTCATCTGGTAAGTGGAAACTTAAGCGTTCAACTGAAGGATTTCGGAACTGTATTTCAAAGGAAAAGATCCTCCAGGCAGCCTCACACGGTGATATATATCTACAATCATAGTACATCTTGATTTCATCAATTTCTTTCCCAGTTGATTCGTCAACGGTACTATTGTAGAACTCAGCAGTTACTCGATCATTTCCCTTGTTGACGTACTTGAATAAGTACTTAATTGATCTTGACTGATTGCACCATTCAACATTAATGTGCGCCTTGTATTTCATCAATAAGTACCTATTATGAGGCACAACATATCTGTTGTCCAAGTTGATCCCATTCTTGTTTATTGTGCGGCCATTGTCACGCCTCCGATAAATTGGATATCCATCACGATCCAAGACTGAAGTTGTAACATATTTCTTTGGAAAGAACTTAGAACAACGACCATTTACCATGCAAGGTGAATTCTTCCTACATGAACCACAAGGACCATGCATCATGAATTCTTGAACGGCTTTGTAGTACTCAGGATCACAAATCTCATTTGGAATCTCAGCAGATATCCACATGTCTATGTCTTTTGGGGTTTTAGGAGAGTCATTCTTTGTCAAGAATACCAAAATATGCGCATGCGGCAACCCCCTCTTCTGAAATTCAATAGTATAAATGACTGGAGAAAAAAATTGTAATTAGTTTCCACCAAAACGATAATATGATTAATTAGGAATTTAATTAAAATCAATTTACCTGCTGTAACAACTCCAAAAATGTTATTCTTCCGAATCTCTGAAATAAGAGCGTTTAGCTTCATTTTGAAAACTCGGCATATGATATCTGGCCTATCTTCCGCCTTTAAATTGCGTGCTTTTAAAAACCTCTCTAGCTCGGGCCACTTCGGATTACATGTAAAAGTAATAAAGAGGCTAGGATAACCCATAGCTTTGCAAATAGCCATTGCATCTTGGTAGTTTTGAATCATATATCTGGCTCCTCCAGTAAAGGTAGATGGCAAGATGATCCTCTTTCCTTGAGCAGTAGGATCTACTTCTCCATTAGTCAATGCATCAGTTAAGCGCTTATAAGATTCACACCTCAAAGATTTTTGGTTTGTCCTAATGTAGAGCAAACGGCCAGACTCTATCATGGTATAAGCATCAACAATATATTGTTGCAACAACCTTCTTGCATACAATAATGTTGATGTGTGCTCAAACCTATCTTGCAAACGGAAAGAGAAATACTCACGTGGAGATACACGATTTCTTGCTGTGGATGCCCGATCAAGAATGTCCGCAAACGGGATATCTTCTCTGTATCCATCCTCACCATATGGATATAGCAGTGGATACTGTAACGGTAAATAAGCCGGATTCAATTCACTAATTCTTTGCAGATGGCCTGAATTAGTTTCCACCAAAATATCGCGCTGTCCCATATCTGGATCTATATCACCAACAATCAAAGCGGCAACTTCTTGAACTTGAGGCAAGTTATATGTCCTAGCATCTTTTGATCTCTTGCCTATCAATTTGATTTTGATCTCTGCTGTAGGATCGTTCTCAATATGCTGACTTGCATTGCGAAATGACTTCACGAATGCATTGTTTTCATCCAAAGCATCTTTAATATTTTGAACAATATCAAGATGCAATCTGTTGGTAGTATCATTGCCCCTACATAAATAACAATGCAGGAAACCATATTGAAATAATTTGGTATATAGGAAAATATTAGGGCATAAGAATACTTAAATTAAATACTATATATAAAAATAGTTCTAAATTACCCGACTGCATTCAATCGATTGGAATCTTCATTTTGAGTGTCGTAAATATACAACTGGGCAAATTTCGGCCTTTGGCCTTGTTATGGCAGCAAACTCCCCATTAAATGGAAATTTTGACCATGCAATCTAAAGACAGGCGGGCTTGTGCCAACATTGACTGTTCTATCGATCTTTCCTCCCATTGATGTAAAGCAAAACATATTATTATAAGACCTAATATTCTCCAGAAAATGTTTACTTCGACCATCTTGATTGAAAAACAAACGAAAAATCTGAGGAGGTGGAGTTGTAGGCCTTGGTAATTGAATTTTTCCATGAGTACAACAAAGTGAGAACTTAGGGTTCTTAGTACGAACTGATTTGTTCACTCGTTCTTCCAACCAAAACAGCGCTCCACAATGAGGACATAAATATGTGGGATCAGCAAAATCCAAATATTCACCTACATAAGTTTAAATAATTAGAAAATTGGCTAATAATTATAAAAAAATTTATCAAGCATACCATTTGTTAAAGATGCAAGGGATTGTTGATTTAAAACAGCATCGTCAAAATCTTCCATTAAACAACGGTTCATTGAGGATGATGCTTCTACAAATGTCGTATCTGTATATATAGGAATGGATTTAGAATCAAAAAGAAAAATAAATTAATATGAAGACAAAGAAATTTTGAACTAAAGTTTAAAGTTAATAATAAAAAAATAAAGACTGACCTTGTGTTACTTGACTTCTGGGCGTGTTGAGAAATAATACATTGTTGGTCAACGTCACGTCAGGAGTGTTATCAGTCAAACTAACATGACATGATTTTTATGGCACAAAATGACATTTCCGACCATCTTCATTTTCTAAGTTATAACATGATAAGAAACAAAGTTGATTAAAAGACTATAAAATAGTGTAACCAAATTTATAACATTATGCCAAAATAAATAAACAGTTAAAACATTTTAAAGCGTAATAGTAATTAAAAATAAGATATATAAACAACCAATTTGTATTAAAAAAGTAAGGAGAGCATATGTTTTTGCGAAAACTAATTAGAAAGAACAAATAAATATAATTAAAGAAACTATTCTAATCACGGGAGAAATACCTTTGTGGTTGGGTTTTGCTTTTCTTTTATTGCCTATAATCACACATGACTCCGTTATTTTAGTCAGGTGATTATCTGTTTTCAAATAGGAAACAATTGCAGCAAACGAAATTTAGAACAAATTTGAGAAATAGACAAACAGGTAATTAAAAATGGTTGAATTAAATAAAAAATAAAGACTGACCTTGTGTCAGTTGACTTCTGGGCGTGTTGAGAAATAATCCATTGTTGTTCACCGTCACGTCAGGAGTGTTACCAGTCAAACTAAAATGACATAATTTTTGTGGCACAAAAAGAGATTTCCGACCATCTTCATTTTCTAAGTTCTAACATGATAAGAAACAAAGTTGATTAAAAGAATATAAAATACTGTAACCAAATTCATAACATTATACCAAAATAAATTAACAGTTAAAACATTATTATGCGTAATAGTAATTAAAAAAAAGATATATAAACAACTAATTTCGCTTAAAAAAGTAAAGAGAGCATACGTTTTAGATAAAAGTATTTAGAAAAAATAAATATAATTACAGAAACTATTCTAATCACGGGAGAAATACCTTTGTGATTGGGATTTGCTTTTCTTTTATTGCCTATAATCACACATGACTCCGTTATTTTAGTCAGGTGATTATCTGTTTTCAAATGGGAAACAAATCCAAGAAACGAAATTTAGAACAAATTTGATAAATAGACAAAAGGGTAATTAAAAATGGTTTAATTAAATAAAAAATAAAGACTGACCTTGTGTTAGTTGACTTCTGGGGGTGTTGTGAAATAATCCATTATTGTTCACCGTCACGTCAGGAGTGTTACTAGTCAAACTAACATGACATGATTTTTGTGGCACAAAAATAGATTTCCGACCATCTTGATTTTCTAAGTTATAACATGATAAGAAACAAAGTTGATTAAAAGAATATAAAATACTGTAACCAAATTCATAACATTAAACCAAAATAAATAAACAGTTAAAACATTATTATGCGTAATAGTAATTAAAAAATATATATATAAACAACTAATTTCGCTTAAAAAAGTAAAGAGAGCATACGTTTTAGCGAAAAGTATTTATAAAAAATAAATATAATTAAAGAAACATGGCATGACAAATGACAAATACCTTGGTGGATGGCTTTTGCTCTTCTTTTATTGCCTATAACCACACATGACTCCGTTATTTTGGTCAGGTGATTATCTGTTTGAAAAATGAAAACAAATGTAGGCAAACAATTTAAGAACTAAATTTTTAGATGGACCATAGGGTAATTAAAAATATAGGAATTACACATATAATAAATGTTGACCTTGTGTTAGTTGACTTGTTGGTGTGTTGAGAACTAATCCATCGTTGGCCAAACTCGCGTTAGGATTCTTATTAGTCAAACTAACGTGAGATGATTTTGGTGGCAATGCAATAGATGTTCGGCCCTCTACATTTTCTAAGTTATAAAGTAATAAAAAACAAAGTTGATGAAAAAAGGCAATAAAATAATCAAATAATATTAATAACATGGGTTCAAAATAAAGAAAGAATTTACAAATTTTAATGTGACATAGTAATGCAAAAACAAAATATATAAACAACAAATTTCTTTTATAAATGTAAAGAGAGCGTAATTTTAACCAAAGAGTAATTTAAATTCATGCATTCAAAATAATGAAAAGAAAGTGCTCATAGAAAGGGAGAAATACCTTGGTGCTTGGCTTTTGCTTTTCTTTTGTTGCCTATAATAACACATGACTCGGTTATTTTGTTCGGGTGATTGACTGTTTGAAGATGGAATAAAATGTAACAAACAAAGTTAAGAACAGAATAGTTAAATTGACAAAAGTGTAGTTAATAATATAGTAAACAATGATAAAATAAATACTGACCAGGTGTTAGCTGACTTCTGGGTGTGTTGAGAAATAAACCATTGTACGTCAATCTCACATCTTGATTGTTATTAGTGAAACTAAATTGACCAGATTTGGTTGGAACAAAAAGAGATGTTCGGGGATCCTCATTTTCTAAATTATTAGAATATATATATATATTAAACGATTAGAAAATAAGAAATACAATAATTGGTATTTACAACGTTTTTACAAAAAAGGAGAAAATAATAACATTATGATATAACAAATAAATACATTAACATTACTAAAACACAAAAAATAAATTGTTGTAATAAGGTGATTAAAAAAGATTATAATTGGGAAAAAATATTTGTATCAACAAACAGGAGAAATACCTTTGTTGTTGTTAGTTGCTTCTCTTTCATTGCCTGTAACACATGAATTTGTTATTTTGGGGAGTTGATTATCTGTTTGGAAAAAAAATGAACCCAAACTAAATTAGAACAAAAATATGACATAAATTAAACAGTTATTGCAAATATATGAATTAATAAAAGAATATAAACTGACCTTGTGTTTGTTGCCTTTTGAGTGAGTTGACCGCGCAATCTTTGTTGGTAAGAATCAAGGGCGGAATGTTCTTAGCGTAATTGCCATCAATTGGAAATGAAGGGACTAAAATTTCTGTGCGTGGTTCTTCATTTTCTAAATGAGAATGTGATAACGTAAAATTCAAGTAGTTTAAATTACGTAAACATATATATATTTAATGATTATAAACTAATATAGTTTAAACTAAAATTCCTAACAAACAAACTCAAAAACTATAGTCTTAATGTGATTAAAAAAAAATTATAATATTATGAGAGAATAAATAAATACATTAAAATACTAAAACACAACATGACAAAAAATTAATATAAACTACTATTAATAGAAACTCTAGTAAATTAAAATTCATAACGTAAACTAATATGGTAATTGAATTAATTAATTTTAAATTTGAAATTAATATAAACTACTATTAATATAAACTACTATTAATCTATTATTAGTTATATATATATATATATATATATATATATATATATATATATATATATATATATATATATATATATAAAGAAAAAAAAAACAAAACTGCAGGTGGGCAGTTTCAGGCGAGATGCAATGGTATTACATCACCTCTCGTCTCTCTCTCTAGAACACCACCGAGAGTTTCTGCTGCCCTCCTTGGTCTGTAATGGCGGATTCAATAGCTAGAAGACAACATTGGTTCAAAGCTAAGTATCCCTAACTCAATTCGGTTGTAATCCTTTACTGAAATCATCTTTCTTTCGTCTATCCTAGCAGTAAACAAAAGTTCGCACAGTCGGGTATGAGCTTGCTATCGATCTTGCGTTATAGCATCTGATTTCAAATTTCCCTATGTTTTTGCAAGAATCTTTGGTATTCTTACTGTGATTTTGCGGATCTGTGTAGTAATGCGTTCTTATATGCTTTAATTTCAACCTAGGGTTCTTTGAAGCTCTCATCGGGTGCATGTATATTTCCATCAATGCACCTCTCCTCAATCCGTCGAAATATAACTCCCAGAGTAGCAAGATAAGAATTCCTAACACTAACCCTCTAATTCAGTTGTACATTGTTACTCTTTACTGCTTGGTAAGTGTTTACTCAAATTTTTGAATATGTGTTTCTTATGTTGTGTTCTAACAGATGAGGCTACCAGATAAAGCTACCAGATACAAAGTACAAATACAGATGAGTTCTTTAAACTGTAGTATAGGGAGCAAATTTGATTTCTTTTCTTAGAATAGATAATACATAGAATGAATAGAGTATAAATACCTTTGTTGTTGGTTGTTGCTATAAGTCTATTGCGTAAAACACAGGATTGTGTTAACTTCTTCATGGAATTGTCTGCTGGAATTTGCCAAAATCAGTTGTGTTGGTTATTTCTCTCTGGAAAATGCAGATTTATGGTATTCTCTGTGTAAAAAGCTTACATCTAGTACTGAAAAAGTTCAGGGATGCAGTGAGTTTTAAAGGATTAAATTTCAGGGTTTTTCAAGTTTGATAACTGTAATTTTCAATGCAATGTGGAGAATTTGAAAAGTTTTATGCTCTAAGTATGTCTCAATGTAAATGATTAGGTGTTTGGGATTTTAAAACATGATAAGTGTAATTTCATTGAATGTTAAGAAGACAAAGAGTTTTATGACTAAGTTTCTATAACTATAAATGATCACATGGTTGTGACTTTCAAAGTTGATAAGTGTAAAGTTCATTAAATGTTAAGTAGAGAAAATATTTGAAGCTGAAAGTTTGCATTAGTTGAAATGATTAACTGTTTGTGATTTTAAATAATAGCCATGTGGGGACAAAGAGTTTTATGACTAAGTTTCTATAACTATAAATGATTACCTGGTTGTGACTTTGAAAGTTGATAAGTGTAAAGTTGATTAAATGTTAAGTAGACTAAAGATTTTAAGCTGAAAGTTTGTATTAGTTTAAATGATTAACTGTTTGTGATTTTAAATAATAGGCATGTGTTTTTTTTTATGTTAGCAGAAAAACTCAAGGGAATGGAGATGTTTTTTTTTATGTTAGCAGAAAAACTCAAGGGAATGGAGATGATTTTTTTTATGTTAGCAGAAAAACTCAAGGGAATGGAGATGACTGGAAGAACGTTAGCAGAAAAACTCAAGGGAATGGAGATGACTGGAAGAACAGAACCCTAAACCCTATAGTACAAATATTGCTGGTAAGTTAGTTAAAAAATTGACCTTATACTTTAAATTACTTGTGCGAAATATTTAAAAATTGACCTTATACTTTAAATTACTTGTGCGAAATATTTTCTTAAATATGTACTTTTAACAACTTAGATGTAGTGTAAATGTTTAACTATATAATTGAAAGTAAGAAAATAATAATTCTTATTATTTAAGTTGACAATATAATGTAGCTGGCATTAGGATTTACATGACAAAAAAAAAAAAATATACAGCTAATCATAGATACATGTTCAGGAGTATAAAAAATAAAAAGTTGCATGTCATCCTCTCTTGACCTTGACTCTTCATGACTAAGCACCTGCATTGCAAAAGAAATAAAAAAAAGAAGCAAGTAATGGGTGTAGTAAGCAATTGAGCATGAAAAAACAGTAAATTTAAAGTGAGAGTTAAACTCTCCAAAAAAGTGCAGTAAAACTGCATAAAGTCTCAAAAGATCATTGTCCAAGTCTAAAAACATCATTGTCCAGTCACCCTAACACATAGAACCAAAGTATTTTCAGAGCCTCATAAAGTCTTTTCTTCCTTGATCACTAAAGGTCTACACTTCTTCAAATTCTGACTTGATGAGAACTGGTCAAGTAGACATCTCTTAATAGCACCTGTGTCAACTTCATCTTGGTCATTGGCCACCCTTTTAGCTTCAAGTTAGCTTGCACTATTGGACTAATTGCCTCATCTCCTGATTCACTTTCCTGCGTATGAAAAAAAATAGTAACTATAAATCATCTACTTAGTAGTATAAAAATGTTGTGTAAGTAAAATAATTAGATCTATTACCTCGGATTCCAGATCATCTGCATCTTCCTCTATCATTCTGGATAATTCATCTTGATCATCCAACATAGATGGACAGTATTGAGCTTCCAATTCCTCATTATGACTAACACTTAACACTGATATAGGCTTAGCTGGATTCCTAATGTGTTCATTCTTAAGATTAATTCTAAACACCATAGATTTGTTCCTCAATTGTTCAAACTCAACTGGAACCTGCATCTTAGACTGGGAAACAGAAATAGTTAGTCTAATTAAAACAGCTGGTAGGAATGAATTTGTAGTAGTTAGTCTAATTAA
Source organism: Ipomoea triloba (assembly GCF_003576645.1). Lineage (NCBI taxonomy): Eukaryota > Viridiplantae > Streptophyta > Magnoliopsida > Solanales > Convolvulaceae > Ipomoea > Ipomoea triloba. Next base: position 16,666,572 of record NC_044928.1, read on the forward strand.
AACAGCTGGTAGGAATGAATTTGTAGTCAGAAAATAAATAAATTACCATGGTAGGAATGAATTTGTAGTCAGAAAATAAATAAATTACCATAGAGTACTTGATTTTCAAATCTAAGGCAGTATAAATTACCATAGAGTACTTGATTTTCAAATCTAAGGCAGTAATGCCCAGAAGTTCAAAACAGTCCTTATCCCACAGTACAAAAGGTGCATCACTTCTTTTGTCTAGAACCCTAACAATTACTTTGTATCTCACATTCCCTTCTGCCCAATTAGTCTTGCAGGTATCACAAAAGTAGTAAGTCTCTGTAAGAGTAAGTGATTTAAAGCAGCCCGGTTTTCTACATGAGTTATAGAACCATTTCTTTCCACTTTCAATTGATACAATGGTACCTGGGACATAATAATACCCTTCCTGCAAATTTGATTCAACCAAAAAATGAAATTAGGCATTAATCATATAGTTAATGCATATGTTGTTTGTAAATCAGATATTCCTTACCTCAGCCCTTTCATATAAATCTCGAATTGTGCTGACAACCATAGGAGACTGTGAATTATTAGCACTGTGACCATAAGACACTACATAAATACTTCTGAGTGGACTACAATTAGCCTTCAAACTGTTAAATGAAAAAATTTCTCATTAGTTTTAAGAATGTAAAAAAATATATTCAGGGAATTTGTAGGGTACCTATTTCTGAAATCTGCAAACTCTTGGCAGTCCAAATTGAATAAAACCTTTGTAGCAGTGTATGAGCTTGAGATCCTGACCTCATCTAAAAAAAATACAGGAAAATAGGTATAAACTAAGCAAACAAATAATCTGATTTTTTTTTGTATGATTGCAGGGAAGGGGAACTTACTGTCAATTGTTTTCGCACGACAGAGCTGGAGCAAAACAATTAAATGGCCATCGCTATGGTTATTGAAAAATGGCATAACAGCAGGTACGTGCTCATTCCATAATGTACATTTGATTCTATTTCCCCTAAGTAAACAGGAAAAGTGTAGTGAAGTGTAAAGCATGTAAAAAAAAAATAGATGAAATAATATAGTATTTCACAGTAATTGAGAAACTTACTTTGAGTCTTCAATCAAAAAATCAACCAACTGTGTGGGGAAACCAGCAATGACCTTATCCTTAGGAGAATAGAACTCAACTACTCTACCAATAACATCTATAATGAAATGTAGATGTGTTGAGAAGTATGATGTATAAGTAAAAAAAAAAATGAAAATAGTGTAGAGTAGATTACCAATCAACAGCTTCTCTTCAACCTTGCCAGCCAATAACTCCTCAATAGGTTTAATCCGAAACAAAAGGCTTGGAAAACCTTTTCTCCTATGTCTCTCAATAGTAGTGTATTGATTGAACCTCATCATGTATTTATGCTGTGTAGTTTTATACTGGTAGTAATAAGACACAGCCACAAAGTTTTTTACTGCATAAACTTTACCTTCTTTTAGCAGATGGGAAAACTGATCAATAAAATCGGCATGTATACTTGCATGAACATAGGTACCCTAGAAAAATAATAAGAAAAAAACAAAAGAATAAAAACAGAAACTGTGAAGGAACACTTTGCAGTTTATACTCAGTATTAGCAGTTTATTAACAATGAACAATTTATTAAAACACTCTGCAGATTAAGATGAAGCAGAACACTTTGCAGATTAAGATGAAGCAGGAAATGTTAAATGTAATTACCTCAATGTCGTGAAAGACACACTCTTGACTCTTCACAGCAGATTTGTTCCTACCTTCAGTCACAATGTAAGTACGAATCAACCTTAATCTAATTGCTTTCTTATAGGATTGAGGAGAAATGTCTTTTGCTAATACATAGAGCATTGACATTTTGTTTTGTAAGGTATGGAAAATGGCCAGCAGAAGACTTACGTAGAAGGAAGAAGAAAGCATAACCATTTTATAGAAGAAGGATTTTGGAGGCTGAAGAATGATGATAAGTTGCAACCTATCAATACACCGATAAACGAAACGACATGGGGCTTAATACGCATGCCTGCATTTTGAAATTCAAAATCCTAATGATATGATTAGGGTTTATGTAATTTGAGTGATGTATGTAATATAAATATAGTATTTAAGTAGCTGAGTCTGATGGAAAAACTTGATATATAAGAACTGTAATTTAATTATAACAACTTCCCATAAATTGGGAATGCCAAAAGATGGTAGTATTTAAGTATAACTTAAATACTAATTGATATTGATTATAGGTAATTGATTGATGATTGATTCCGCCAAAAGCCTACCAAAAGGCTACGTAAACATGAGCGGGAAAACTTCACCAGATCTTAGAGCCAAAACGCAAACGACGTAGTTTAGGGCGGGCGGGAAAATGGGGCCATTTCATTGGCCGAAATCTTATAGCTTTATTAGATAGAAGGATACCTCCAACAATGAAGTTTTATAAACATGCATCCGTCTTTCATTTCTGAAACATAATGGAGCTCATCGATTATTTTCTCTCCCTCTCCTTCGTCTTCTTCTGCATATGCGTATTATGGGCAAAATCAAAAGCAGCAGCAAAGCAAAGGTTGCCCCCAGGTCCATGGAAATTACCGTTTTTGGGAAGCCTCCACCATCTAGTCGGCTCCCTTCCGCATCGTTCTCTCAGAAATTTGTCAAGAAAATATGGACCCATAATGCACTTGCAGCTGGGCGAGATCTCAACCGTCGTCATATCTTCTCCTCAACTGGCGAGAGCGATAACGAAAACCCACGACCTCGTTTTCGCCAGCAGGCCAAACATCATGGTGCCGGATATCCTGTATTACAAATCTACAGACGTGGCATTTTCGCCCTACGGAGATTACTGGAGGCAGATGCGCAAGATATGTGTGTTGGAACTTTTGAGCGTGAAGATTGTCAAATCCTTCTGTTCGTTCCGACAGGAAGAGCTTTCGAACCTCGTATCGTCGATAAGGTTGTCGGGAGAAACAGGGTTTCCCATCATCAACTTGACGGAAAAGGTGAGTTGGTTCACGAGCTCGGTTATTGCTAAGGTCGCGTTTGGGAGAGTGTGCTGTGATGATCAAGAAAAGTTCATTACCCTTTTGAAACAAGTGGCCTCCTTGGCCGGGGGGTTTGATGTGGGCGATTTGTTCCCGTCAAAGAAGTGGATTCATTACATTAGTGGGATGAAACCCAAGCTGTTGAAGTTGCACCATGAGATAGATAGGATTTTTGATATCATCATTGGAGAGCACAAAGAGAACCAACAAGCAAAGAGAAATGATAGTGGAACAGATGAAGATATAGTTGATGTTTTACTGAGAGTGAAGGAAGGAGGGGAGCTTCAATTTCCCATCACAGAAGACAACATCAAAGCAGTCATCAATGTAAGTTTATTGTTCCAATGTAGTATCTGTTCATACATATTTTCTCAACCTATTGAAGCACAACGAGCCAACGCCCTCACTGGGAATCGAACCTGCCTCTCATTTGGGAGGGCCACCAGTTATGCCGCTTGACAACAAGGTCTTTGGCTTCATGGGTTAGACTTAAGGAATGAGAATGAAAGTTATACATATTTTTTGCTTGACAACCTTTTAAAACACCATTTGATAAATCCTATAATTAGCCAAGACCTTGTGGTACCCAGTTTCACTCTCATATGAAAAGAGTGGGTTCGAGCCTTCAGTAGGTTGAGAAAGTAGTTATGAACAGATACTGCATTGTAACAGAGCCAATAGTACTAAAAAAAATCCTATAATTACAAAAATTCATTACCTAATTTAAATAAGTTATCACTCCATTAATTCAGCCTCCTTAATTATTTCGTCACTTTTTCACTTCATCAACTTCCTCACTGCATTGCCTACGTACTTTATCGTCACTTTTAAGATCAATTGCATTTACTTTTTTTTTTTTCTATTTTTAAAACCTTTAAATTGATTATAAGGTCATAGGTAAACAAAAGCGAATATTGGTAATCATTCAAATTCACGCCTTACTACCAAATATGCAAAATACTTTTATCAAAACTCATTCCAATTACCAAGTATTTGATACTCATTCTTATTCTAATTCTGATTAGCATGTTCAAACCAAACACATCTAATGTTTACTTTCAGGTTTTATTTTTATTTTTTTAATTTTTTTCTTTTAGTTTTACCATAATTTTGAATAATCAGAGTAGAGATACTATCAATGGCTTGGATCGGATTACATTCAGAAAGAGATCTCACGAGGGTTGGTTTTGGTTTAAAAAAATATAGTTATCCATCTAAATTGATAAATTTAAAAGTTAAGGACTAGAGCTGAAAGTGACACAATAATCGTATAAAGTGTGCAACTCTATTATACATGTAGATAAGTGTGTGACATTGTATATATTTTCATTCAAAATTTAGGACATGTTCTCTGCTGGGACTGAAACATCTGCCACAACAATTATATGGGCAATGTCCGAAATGATAAAGAGACCGAGTGTGATGGTTAAGGCACAAGCCGAGGTGAGACAATCTTTAAAGGGAAAGAAAATCTTTGAGGACAAAGATTTGGAAAACCTAACTTACCTAAAGCTTGTGATAAAAGAAACCCTCAGACTCCACACTCCATTTCCACTTATACTCCCTAGTGAAAGCATTAAAGAAGCAATGATTGGCGAGTACATTATACCACCCAAGACCAGAGTCATCATTAATGCTTGGGCTATGGCAACTAATCCTGAGAGTTGGGAAGATCCAGAAAAATTTCTTCCAGAGAGATTTGAAAATAGTTCTGTGGACTTCATGGGAAATCACTACGAGTTCATACCATTTGGTGTGGGGAGAAGAATGTGCCCTGGAATTTCATTTGCTAGTATTAGCATTGCCCATTCCTTGGCTGGTATACTATACCACTTCAACTGGGAACTCCCCGATGGAGTTAGTCTTAAAGATTTAGACATGACTGAGGCAATTGGCATCTTGCATCCAAAAAAAGGATCTTTGCTTGATTGCTAGGCCGTTTGTCGTCCTTTGAGCCTTGAAATGATTATTGATTTAATTAAGTATTTATGTGTGTGTTTTTTTCTATTTGAAAATAATTCAAGGGTCGGGATGATATGTATGTTTAATAAATCTTATTTATTTATATTATAAAGATTATTATACAATGATATATCTTATTTTGAAAAAATTTTGGTTTGCAAATTATAAAGCATATTTGAATTTATAATTCATAAAACAATTAGATTGGAGCAATAATTCTGAGAAAAAATTTATTATTGAACAATCAGATTTAAAAAATACAGGAAAAAATGTATTTATAAGAATGAGGAATGATTAAATGTAGATTCACACTAACGCAGGGAGAAGGAGAAGGAATGATAAAATCTAGATTCACAATAACGTAGGGAGAAGGAGATGGATGGAATTCTAGTGTGACTAGAATATAGTCCTAATACAGTCCCTCAAGCTTAAAGTTCTCTTGGGAGAAGGAGAAGGAATGATAAAATGCAGATTCCCAATAACACAGGGAGAAAGTGAAGGAATTCTAGTGTGACTAGAATACAGAGTCCTAATACACTTTATCAAGCTTAAAGTTCTCTAGGGAGAATATTGGGCTTGTCTCATATATCATTATACCTTGTTCTATTTAGTGACTTGGTGAAAATGTCTGCCAGTTGGTCTTTTGTAGAGATGTAGTTACTTGTAGTTCCTTTGGTGTTACTTTGTCATGAACAAAATGGTAATCTATTTCAACATGTTTGGTTCTTGCATGAAACACATCATTTGCACACAAATTGGTAGTGCTAAGGTTGTGACACCAAAGTCTTGGTGATTTTTGCATAGTTAGAACAAGTTATTGAATTAAAGTAACTAACCATGTTAGCTTTGTAGAGACGTGGTTATAGCTTTGTATTATGCTTCTGTTTAGGATCTAACAACTGTCTTTGGCTCACGACAAGCCTAGAAAATTAGATTTTTACCAATAAATATAGCAAAACCACTAGCAGACTTGAGATCATTAGGACATCCCGCACAATTAGAGTTTGAAATGCACGAATGTCATCTGTGTCTGATTTCATAAAACATAGCCCATAGTCTAGAGTAGCTTTAGCATACCTTAGAACATGCCTTAGGGCAACCCCATGGTAATTGGTTGGAGATTGCATAAACTGATAGAGTTTGTTTACGATAAAGGAAAGATCTGGACCTGTGGTGGTTAGATATAGAAATAATGCTCTAACTAAGGGTGTGTTTGGTTTGTGGGTTTAGGCATAAGGAATGGGTATAAAAGTTATTGTTAGTGTTTGGTTGATAGGTTTTGTGAATGATACTATAGGTTTGGAATACTCCATTAATGAGAAAACCCATACCCTTATTAAATAAGGGTTTCATTTTCCTTCCTCCTTTCTTCTCCAACTATTAATAATCATTCTCATTCCACCCACCTACCAAACATGCTAAATACTTTCACCAAACCCCATTACCATTACCAAGTATTTGATACCCATTCCGATTATGATTCCCATGTGCGAACCAAACGCACCCTAAGTTGCGGTATTTTGTGGGATTGTAATATGGTTGTGATTTGGTTGTTGCACTTATCTTGTTGTTGTCCGTAATTGGAGTGGAAATTGGCTTGCAGTGTTCCATTTAGATATTTTGAGTATTACAAGCATGCACCTTCATTATGATAGGACTATCGTCCCCTTGTTGTTAATTATCTCAATCTCTAGGAAGAAGCTTAGATGTCGCACATCTCTAATCATGAAATTTTCAGCTAGTCTGCTTATTATGGAAGCCAAGAGACTTTTGTTGCTGATCATTATTAGTATGTCATTAACACAGACAATTAGATAAATTTGAGCACTAATAGTAGAATAGATAAACAATGATACATAAGTTTTTGAAACCTTGAAATCAATCGAGAGTAAATAATCTTGAAGGCATTTGAACCATGTACGTGGTGCTCGTTTCAAACCATATAGCAACTTTTGTTGTTTGCAGACATGAGTAGGAAAATTGTTGTCAATATACCCTAGTGGTTGCTTCATGTAAACATTTTCACTTAGACAACCATTGAGGAAGGCATTGTGAATAATAATACTATAAAAGCAGACCAGCTCACCCCATTAGCCTGCCCCGCCGCAGGCCTACTTTCTGACGAGCTTTTGTAGGCTGGCCCATGAGCTAGGGTTCATGCAACGCTAGCCCGCCCCGCATGGGTTGGCACGACTTGCAAGCCCACCTGCGGGCTTTTGTTAGTTTTTTTTTTTTTTTTTTTGAATTCATTTGAAATTAAGTAAATAACTTTAAAATTACTAGAATTAAAACACACTACACTTCAGAATTAATAATCAAAGTTCATAATCACATATCAATTCATTAATCATTACACATATCTGTCCAAAACACACTACGCTTCAAAATTAATCCAAAACACACTACGCTTAAAAATTAATATTCAAAGTTCATAATCACTACATATCAAATTCCAAAACACACTACGCTTCAGAAAATTCAGTTGTAAACGAACATGAACATCTTCAACATCACCATCATCACCTATGCTAATTAAAATGATAATTAAATGATTAAAATATTGAATAAAAATTTAGTGAATTACCTTTATCATCTAACTCAAAACATTTAACCAATTACGAGTACAAGTCAATGCTTGAACATTTGAAGGAAGCAAACAATTCCAATAGTTGTTCAACTCACGACCTCCTATACTAAAAGTTTATTCTGATGTCACTGTAATAATAGAGATACTTAACACATCACATGCCATTAAAGATAGCTCACCAAAGTGATCTTTATTATCCTTCCAAAACTTCAGGATATCCAAACTAGCATATGACTTCATATCCATCTGTGGCTCATCCAAACAAACATCCAAAATATATTTACCATTTTGCACATTATCTTAAACACAATATTCAAGGAACTCATCCTCTTAAATACATTAATAAGAAATTCACAAATATTAGAATAAGAATTAAGAAAATAACTCAAAAAATCACAATAAGATAAATACTTACATCGAAGTCATTACTTGCTTCCATTGCTACAATATTTTCACATCGACTAGTAGTTATAGTTGAACTAGTTGTTGTGGTCAAAGATGTCGCTTTATATGCTTCAAAGAGCATATACAACTCGGTTTTCACAACATCCAACTTTTCTTTGTAAGTGCTTTCATCCAACTTTTTGTAGCTAAACTCCAAAATCTTAAATTTCATTCTTGGATCCAAGACAGCTCCCATTGCTAGAATAACACTATATTGCTCCCAATATTTATCAAACTTGATTTTCATTCTACAAGTCATATCTTTAATCACTGAATCTCCATTCTTCATATTCATTGTCAACAAATACTCAATTTTCTAAACTTGCCAAAAATATAAGTTAGATGTGGGATAGTTGAACCAGAAAACGATTTGGTAATTTCATTAAATGGTATTAAGCCACAAATCTTTTCTACTCTAACCCACTCTTCATGTGAAGGACAATGCTTATAATGTGTATTAAGTAATTGCAGACTACTAAAAGCACACTGATACTTGATAGTAGTATTAAGCATTTTATAAGCAGAATTCTATCTAGTAGGCACATCAATAGATAAACCAAGTCTAAGTTGAATACCCACTTTTTTAACACTTTCATTCTTCCCTCCAACGCTTTAACATACCTCACTCACACTCTCTCTAACTTTGTAAAAAGAATAACCAATTACATTCAACTCATCTTGTAGAATAAGATTCAAGATATGCGCAGAAAATCTAACATGAAAAAATTCACCATTACATAACAAATCATTATGTAAACAAATTAAAGTTGTTCATTTGAGATGTTTTGTATACTATCATTAGCTAAAGCATTACCCAAAGTAATAAAAAATATTTTTTTCTCAATTCCCCAATCTTTCAAACAATCAAGAAGCTTATTAGCTAACTCACGTCCAGTATGCGATAGAGACATATCACAAAATGCCAATATCTTACTGTACTGTTTAACTTCCAACCATTGTCAATATAATGCGCAGTCAAACAAATATATCCCTCAATTGTGCATGTTGTCCAAAGATCAGAAGTCAAACAAATTCTACTAGGAACTTTTGACAACACATTCTTCAATTTATCCCTTTTTTCCCTCTCATAAAACATGTAAACATCATTTTGTTGAGGATATTCCTTTTTGGGATAAACCTGTACCTCCAATTTATGTGTGGCAATTGGAAGGGTACATAGTAATATGTATAATGGTAAGTCTAGACATATACATCGTAAACATAATACCATTAAACAACTTCTCACAATGGGTGTTATCTCTGTTGACTACGTAAGGTCAAAGGTGTTGGTCCCAAGGGGATGGGGTACAAGTCTAGAGGGGGGGGGGGTGAATAGACTTGTATACGATTTTTGCAAATCTTTTCGACCCCTCGTGTGTATTGAACTAAGGATGTTTAGGTTCGATACCTCACGAGGTGAAGACAAAGTTTTATGCGCAGCGGAAAAGTTATCCCCTTTTAGTTTGCACGAGTTTGAGTTAGTTCGAGAGGTGTGTTTATATGTAGTGCAATTCGAGAGGTTAGCGAGAGATAAATGCAGAAAGTAAATACGAGAGAGATTTTTAAGTGGTTCGGCCAACCCGCCTACGTCCACTCTTCTTCCAGAAACTCCCTGGAAGGATTGCACTAAAAACTTCCCTTTTCAGTACAATATCGAGCGCTTGAGCTTTGATCACGAAGCCCGCCTCAAGCCTCAGGTTTTTCGCCCCGCTTCTTGTTACTCCACCTATCGAGCACTTGAGCTTTGATCACCAAGCCCGCCTCAAGCCTCAGGATCTTCACAAGACAGCTCCCAGGTTACTCCGCCTCTCCTCAGGTTTTTCTCCCCGCTTCCAGTTACTCCACCTCTCGAGCACTTGAGCTTTGATCACCAAGCCCGCCTCAAGCCTCAGGATCTTCACTAGACAGCTGCCAGGTTACTCCGCCTCTTCTTGCTTAATCCAAAGCAAGGACCTTTGGTTGTCACAGTTGAGTGTAACAAACTCCAATCTGACCAAAAGCTATCGTTGAATCAACTTCAATGTAGAGCAGCTTCGGTCACCTTTTAGATGTGTAGCAGTTTAAGCTATGTAACTCTCTCAAACACTAAGATGTGTTTTCTCGCTGTTTTGAATATCAGGATGATATTCCAAATTTAGCACTTGCACCTGAACGTTTGAATCAGACACCTCTTTAGATTTTTGAATGAACCACTTCACTCTTCTAACCTACTTAGCTTTGTGTCTTCACGTCCTTTTTATATGAGAGTTAAGGAATAATTCCGTTGGAGGGAAAATTATTCCGTTTGAAATTTGTCTCCCATGCTGTGTATGGGACTTGCATCTTTTCAGCATTCTTCATGGAGTGGTGGTCTTGTAACTTGAACCTTTTGTTTGGTAGTGGATATTCCATAATCCACTTTCTTGAGTCCATGCTCCACTTGCTACTTTTGGTAAAAGTTACTCTTTTTAAATTCCCATTGATCCTCGTTTTAGGGAATAAGACCGACTTTGGATTGGTGCACCTTCTATTCGTTTGTTGTGGAATTCTGATGTGGCATCCACTTCTAGCACCTCCTTAATATTTTATCTCCATGATATTCTTCTTCTCCAAACTTTTATTCATGCTTTGTGACCGTCATTCAGCCTTTTGAAGAAGTGTCAGTTTATCGAGACCAAGATTGATGTCTCGATTGTTTGATGTCTTGATCCCCATGTATCGAGAGATTTATCTCTCGAACTCTGCTTATGTCTCGAACTGAGTTGTTGTATCGAGAGATCCTATCTCTCGAACTCTGCTTATGTCTCGAGACTTAGTTGATGTCTCGCAGACCCTTATTCCTCCAGTGTTGTCTCGTGCCTTCTTCTGATCTGTCTATAGGATTACAACACGAGACTTCTAAGATGTTCAAACAAGTTTGCCTTAAGCTTAAATAATTTCCGAGTTGAGCTCAAAGATACCCGGTTGTATTTTCGCTCTTGGTTTACTTGTCGAACTTACAACGTTTTGCCTATGTGTCCGAGACTTGGGGATTTCTACTTAACAGTTGGTATCATCAAAACCTATTACATGATGTTCCTAACATGATGTTCCTCACGCAACACCCCAGCAAAAGATATATATATATTAATATAAGGGAATGTTATACATACAATAGCAGAAAATCATAAGTTTCGAATGCATGAAGACATCGAGAGCTTACTGCCTGTCTGCTTTCCTCTTCTCGTTTATGGCTGCTCGTGTCTTGATGGGATCTTTGGAGTTCACCTGCTCTAGATATATGTCTGATACGTCCAGGTGAAGATAATTGATAAAGGCTTCACCTATGAAACTGCCTTCAATCACCCCATCTCTCCACCAATCAATGCATTCCAGAGGAGTAAGGCCACTGTGAAGGGATAAGTCAGTTTTGGCAAGAAGACTTACTATGATTCCATTAAGATATTCTGTTGTGTCTTCTTTGAACCCTGACTTGAAGTTTTTCATGAATTGCTCATCCTTCTTCTCCTTGGCCGTTTGTTGTTCTTGTCTTTTCCTTCTCCTTTCTCTGTCTTCTCGTCTCCTTCTCTCCATTTCCAGTGTATGTTGGACCCTTAAGGTTTCTTCTCTTTTCGCTTCCTCCAATTGTTTGCTTGTTGACTTTGGAATTTTTGGAGGAGGTCCAGCTGGTTCACTTGCTGCCCTTTTCTTGCTGGTTGATGTCCTTCCCTGAGTGTTTTCCCTTTTATTTTCCCCCTTGTTGGCATCATCGGCGCGGGAAAGAAGGATGGACATACCTTCGAAGAGCGTTTGAAGCTGGGCAGGCACTTGGTTCGACAAATCATCGAGTAGTGCTTTCATCATGTCCTGTCGAAGTTCACTGGAATACTGGAAGGCTCTAAGCTCTGCTCGTAACTCAGCTAATTCAGCTCTCGCACTTTCAGCCTCTGCTCGAGCTACAGCAGCCTCATTTGCAGCTTTGCGTGCTGCATCCTCAGCCCATACTGCCTGTTCGAGAAGTTCTTCGTGGCTGGCTTGAGATTCACTTGTGCCAGTCGCAGGCATTGCAGCGTTGCGAACAATGGTCAGTATGCGCTCAATCTAAGCCATCTTCTGAGAGTGATCGGCCATGGATTGACGCACCTCGCCAATAAAAGCTTGTTCGGCCTGTGGATCATAATCAGAAGTTGAAGGAGAAGAAGTACCTTGAGTCAGAGGGGACTTGGGTGCTTCCAGATTTCCACCCATGACTTGCATTTGCGAGTCCACCTCTCGATTGAGTTCTTGAGGACCACCAGGGACACTGGGATCAGAGCTCGAAGGTAGCTCCATATCAGGCGCTTCCCGGTTTCCACCTGAGGGATGGATCACTTCTTGCTCTTCACCTCTCGAACCTGGAGCCTCAGCTTCAGCAACTGTTGGTATTGGGTCAGCCAGGGAGGGATCTTCTGTATTGGATGCTTCCCGGTTTCCATCCAATAAAAGTTCCCCCTCAGCGTCACCTCTCGAACCAGTGCTGGGAACTTGGTCATCTGCTGGTGGGGTCGGAGACGAAGTGTCGACAGGTGCTTCCCTGTTTCCACCTTCGATTGTCGCATCGTCCTCCTCAGTACCTCTCGAACCAGCAGGACTTGGGACATTCTGCTCTCGTTGCTCATCAGATCGCACCTCAGCTTGCTCAGGCGAGTCAGGAATCACTATTGTTTCAGGAGCAGCTGGTGCACTCCACCTTTCTCTTTCAACCATCCTAGCTACAAAGGTTGATGCTGTGTCATCTGGTAGTAGGAATGGTGAAGGCAGTTCCATATCAATGGGAAAGCCTGGGAGTTGGAGCAACAGTATGTCACCCTCTCGAACTGTCTGTGCTTCATCGGTGTCATTCGAGGGTGTGGACTCAGGTGGTGGCAAAAAAAAACAGTGTTAGGGGCCACCTCAAGTGCTTCAGAGGTCTCGGATTCACCTCTCGAAGAAGCTACCTGATCGTCTAGAGCAGAGTTATTCACTTGGTACAGGGGGATTGCTGCCGTTGGAATTGAAGTTTCAGTATCATCTCGAGCAACCCCAGAGGTCTCTCTTGGACCTCTCGTTTGTTCTACAGTCTGTCCCAAGGACATTGCAGTGGCGAGCCTGATATCTTCTCGAAATTGAACATCAAGTTCTGGATCTTCCTCAGGCTCAGCCTCTGTTTCATCAGCAGCTATGCCTTTACCCTTATCAGTTCTTCCACTGTTTAGCTTCATCACTCGTGTTTCGTGGGCAAGATCCATCAGTTGTTGAGCTGGGATCTCGGAGATACCCAACCACTGGAGTGCAAACCGCTCTTCTGCCTCCATTTCAGCTGCTTGACTCATCAGTTGAGTGAAAGAACTGGTTCTCCAGTTGATCCACCTGATCACCCTGGAGAAGTCATCAAGAGTGGGTGCTTCCACTTCCAACTGAGTAGAAACTTCTTCATATAAATCATTCCGCCCATCAGAGATGATTTCAGTCGCAGAAATTGCTTCGTCTATCTGTGCTGTGATCTCTCGACTATGCTCCAAGGGATCATCTCCCACTCTGACTGTGCAGTCTATCTCTCGAACCATCTCTCGTGGTTCTTCTGCACCCCCTTGTACTGGATCACTGATCCCAGTACCTTCAACCTCTCGAGCCATCTCTCGAGATAAACTCACAGAATCAACAGCTCCAGCAGCAACATCCATTTCTAATTCAACATATATATTACTAGAAATGGACTTGGGAGGGGGTACTCTCTCAACCTCAGTGGCCAGTGTGGCCTGAGGTTCCCCCTGGGCGTGTGCCCTGTCTTCGAATGGTATTTGAACAACAGAGGGTGTCACCTCTCGAATCTGGGTGACAACAGTAGTTTTCGCTTTCTTAGCCCTCTTTGGCAGACTAACCCTAGTAGTTTTCGCTTTCTTAGCCCTCTTTGGCAGACTAACCCTCTTTATCAGTGCATCCAGAGGCTCACCATCAGATTCCTTCTCCTTGGCTGGGGCTTTCCTTTTGCCCCTTCCCTTAGGCTTTGAAGGAGAAGGTGCAACCTTAACACCTTTAGCCTTTGGAGCTTGAGATTTCGTTCTACCCATATAGGTATTCCGATGAATCTCTCGCCCTTCTCTCAGTTGTAATCCCTTCAAACTCAAAAGGTATTGAACAACAAAACCGAAACCAACCTTTTTACTGATCGTAAGGTTGGTGTTGGAGACTGAGCCTTGCACTTGTTGTTGGAGGAAGTTGAAGATGATATGGGCCCAGTCCATTTTGTTGTTGTTCCAGATGGCGTGGAGGATTTTGAGGATGTCTAGATTAATTTCGTCAGTTCCAGACACCTTGTTGAGGATGTCTAGATTAATTTCGTCAGTTCCAGACACCTTGCCGAGCACGAATTTCATAATGAGGTCGGCAGCAAGAGCAAACCTCTCCTTTAGGTTGTACTTGCGGAGGGCAGAGGATGCTCTGGGCGGTGCTGTCTTCAGTCGGATTTTCTCCCAGAAGGTTTGCTTGTCTAAATCGTAATCCGAAAGGTGTTGGACTGCTCCCTCCGACGTCGCGAAGTCGAATGCCGCTCGGAGGTCACCAACAGAGGTCGTGATATGGATCTCATTGAACCGACTCTCTATTTTGCCTTTCGTGACCTTGGCATTTGCGAACCATTCAGTGAAGTCGAGTTCATGAATGGTTTGGTAGTCGTGTGTCATGTATTTCATAAGTCCTGCCTTTTCGAACTTTTTCAGGACTTTCTCCGCCATTGTTGGGTTCGTCAAGTGAGCAACGAAACCATCTCTGTCAAGGATACTCCCCGCCTTGACTTGTTTTGTCTGAGAGCGTATGTGTTCCAGCTCCCTCTGGTATGCACCGGAAGATGAGGATGATGATGATAATTCAGACGCCATTGTTTGAGGTGTTGGAGGGAATGTGTACAGTGTTTAGGATTTGGGGGGGTTTTGGATATTCGGTTTGAGCTTGAATCCGGGTAAGGAAGAAGAAATTGGCTTTTATATCATGTGGATTCGGGTTGGATATATGGGTAGGGTTGAGAGCTTGACCCGAAAAAGGGATCCCGGTTAATTTAAAAGAATTGAAAGGTCAGAAATACCCTTTTATAACGGTTATGTATGTAAGGTATGGTAAGGGTATTTTGGTAAGATATAAGGCGGTTTTGGATAGTGGGATATAAAGAGATGATATTTATATAAGCATTGCTCCCACTCATCAAGATAATGCCTTTAAGTACGGAAAACCATCAGTAACCGAAGACCACGTGGCTAACATTTATGTCCAAATTTAGCCATTCCACATATATCCGTTGAGCTCATCAGTTTCACCTCTCGAAGGTGAATCGTCTTCCAAATGAGTTTAAAGATCTTCCCCCTGAGTGATTGATCCCTAAACCTCCTTATTCCTCCGTCTTGATCTTGGTTAAGGATCTTCCCCCTGAGTGATTGATCCCTAACCCTCCTTATTCCTCCTTTTAGAGATACGTAGACAGTCAGTTTGATATCTTTCGAAGTGATCTCTCGAACTACCCTTCTTCGAGACATAACATAAACAGGCAAACTGAACATGTATCTCTCGAACTACCTTTCGAACACAGATTGCGATAAGGAGACAGGATTGATTCATAAAAAGATATCACTTGGAACATTCTCTTAAGTTCATTTAGTGACTTCCAGTTACATTACTTATGAATCTATACAAATCCTAATTTCCTAGAGACTCTTTTAGCAGCTTCCTTAGTATAGGTTTGAACGGCATGCTTCTCTCCAGGGACCGCTTAATGTAGTTGGGAGTGGCCATCTTCATCGCTAATCCTCTTAAGGTCTTTGGATTAGGGATGATCTCCCCTTTTTGTTCTTCTCTACCCCTTTCGACTGCTGCTGACCTCAGAAAGTCCCAACTGGTCTTCCTCTTCATTTCCCTTGGTTCTCCATTTGGTTGAGGAAGGCCCAGAATGTGCAGCTGTAGGAGTCCCACTGATACGAGACTCTTCTCCTGACTTCAGTATCCCATCATTGTAGATCTCCGCGTACTTGGGGATCCATTCACCTTGGATGGGAATAGGATGCTTGTTTGGATTATCAGGAAACTCCGCAATCTGTTCATCCTTCGTTAATTCTGGATAGTTTTCTCCTTGAAAATCTTTGGACTTGACTGCCGGTTTCTTTCCTCTATAAAAGAATGGTACATCGTCTTTTCCTTTCTTCTTCTCCATGAAGAAGTTGATGACATAAACTGCTGAAGGAAACCCTCTATTTATAGCCCAAAAAGTTAGTACTGTAGAGTCACGGGATGCTGTATGAATGACCATTCAATGCTGTGTAACTCCAAGACTGCCATAAAGTTGATGAAACCGCTCCTCACATGCGAAACAGTTCATGGCACTTAATACAAGAAGATAAGATTAGACCATTCAACCCAACTCTATCATTCCCAATTCTAACCTTAGTTGAGAGAATCTATTTTCACATAACGCTTTTGTGAAAATATCTGCTAGTTGCTCCTCCTTTGCAACGTATTCCAAAGTTATATCCTTTTTCTCAACATGGTCTCGGATGAAGTGATACTTGATATCAATGTGTTTTGTCCTTGAATGTAATACTGGATTCTGAGTAATCGCTATAGCACTGGTGTTATCACACATAATCCTAACCTCTTTACATTCAACACCATAATCCAGTAGTTGTTGCTTCATCCATAAAATCTGAGCACAGCAACTTCCAGCAGCTACGTATTCTGCCTCAGCGGTGCTTGTAGCTATCGAATGTTGTTTCTTGCTAAACCATGAGACAAGTCTTCCACCTAGAAACTGACATGTCCCTGATGTGCTCTTTCGATCTATTTTACAACCGGCAAAGTCCGCATCTGAATAACCCATAAGTTCGAAAGATCCACCTCTCGAATACCAAAGTCCAACACTTTGCGTCCCTTTGAGGTATCTAAGGATCTTTTTAGATGCATTTAAGTGACTTTCCTTAGGACTTGCCTGAAATCTAGCACATACACCTACTGCAAAGGATATATCTGGTCTACTAGCAGTTAAATAAAGAAGAGATCCGATGATACCTCGATACGTAGTTTGATCGACCTCTCGACCTTCACTGTCGATATCGATTCGTAGAGAGGTTCCCATGGGTACTTTGACTGAGGATTTCCCTTCTATATTGTATTTTCTGAGCAGATCCTTGGTGTATTTCTCCTGATTGATGAAGATGCCTTCCTTAAGCTGTCTCACTTGTAATCCAAGGAAGTAGTTGAGTTCTCCCATCATACTCATCTCGAACTTCCCTTTCATCAACCTGGAGAACTTCTCGCACAAGTCTGGATTGGTGCTTCCAAAAATGATATCGTCCACATAGATTTGCACCATTAAGATGTGATCCCCATCCTTAATTCTAAACAATGTTTTGTCCACTAGGCCTTTGGTGAACCCACACTGAAGTAGAAAAGAGGATAAGGTATCATACCAAGCTCTCGGAGCTTGTTTTAAGCCGTAAAGTGCCTTCTTTAATTTGTATACTTTGTCAGCTCCCACGTCCTTCAAGAAACCCGGAGGTTGTTCAACGTACACCTCTTCTTCGAGAAGTCCGTTCAGAAAAGCGCTCTTGACATCCATTTGATACACTTTGAAGTCTTTGAAGGCGGCATATGCGAGAAAGATGCGTATGGCTTCGAGACGTGCCACCGGAGCGAAGGTTTCATCAAAATCTATCCCTTCCTCCTGGCATAACCTTTGGCAACAAGTCTGGCCTTGTTCCTAACAATGATATAACCTTTGGCAACAAGTCTGGCCTTGTTCCTAACAATGATTCCATCCTCATTCATCTTGTTTCTGATGTTCCTAACAATGATTCCATCCTCATTCATCTTGTTTCTGAAAACCCACTCAATGATTCCATCCTCATTCATCTTGTTTCTGAAAACCCACTTTGTACCAATGATATTTTGATGATGAGGTCTCGGAACTAGTTCCCAAACGTCGTTCCTCTCAAACTGATGAAGTTCCTCTTGCATGGCTTGCACCCAATCTGGATCACATAGAGCCTCATCGATCACCTTAGGCTCTATTTGAGATAGAAAGCAAGCAAACATGCTTTCTCTGTATGCTGATCTGGTTCGAACTCTGTCACGTACATCTCCAATCACTTGATCACCAGGGTGACTTCTTAGCCATCTTAGGTCGGGTTGTGGCTCCTCAGTTGATACCTCCATTGAAGGTTGAGATATGGGTTGAACATCTATGATCTGGTTTTGATCAACTGAGTCAGGCGCTTTCTTCTTGGTAGACTCTTCATCATCTGATTCTGACTGGAGTTCTGCTACGTCTCGAACTATCGACTGCTTGTCTTCGAGAGGTAAGTTTGATCTCTCGATAGACTCTGGCTGATCTTCCTCAGCTGCTTCC
>NC_044928.1:16685079-16725996 GCF_003576645.1 Ipomoea triloba
AGGTTGAGATGTGGGTTGAACATCTATGATCTGGATTGGATCAACTGAGTCAGGAGCTTTCTTCTTGGTAGACTCTTCATCATCTGATTCTGACTGGAGTTCCGCTACGTCTCGAACTATCGATTGCTTGTCTTCGAGATGTAAGTTTGATCTCTCGATAGACTCTGGCTGAACTTCCTCAGCTGCTTCCATTGGCTTTGATGGTTGATCTGTCGATGTTCTATCATCAAAAGAAACATGTATGGATTCTTCAACCACCAATCTCCGCTTGTTGAAGACTCTGAATGCTTTGCTTGTCGATGAGTATCCCAGAAATACTCCATCATCTGCCTTTTCTTCAAAAGTTCTTAGCTGAGTCTTCCCATTGTTGTGGATATAGCATTTGCACCCGAATGTGTGGAAGTAGCTTACATTCGGTTTCCTTCCATTCCACAACTCATATGAAGTCTTTCCAGCTCCTTTCACGATCAAGGACCGATTTTGGGTATAGCATGCTGTGTTGATTGCTTCTGCCCAAAACCCTTGTGATATGTTGGCTTGTGAGAGCATGGTCCTTGCAGCTTCCTTGAGAGTTCTGTTCCTTCTTTCAGCAACCCCGTTCTGTTGAGGCGTTCGAGCAGCTGACAACTGATGATGAATACCGTTTTCGTTGCAGTAGCTCTCGATAACTTGATTAACGAACTCTCCACCTTGATCTGACCGAATCTTTAGTATCGAGACATCCTTTTCAACTTGAACTTGCTTCAAAAGATTTGGTAGGGCAACTTTTGTCTCGCTTTTCTTGGTTAAGAACACGGTCCAGGTGAATCTTGTGTAGTCATCTACTACCACAAGAGTGTACTTTCTTCCTCTCATGCTGGGTGGGTCTACTGGGCCAAATAAGTCCATATGGAGAAGACTTAGTGGTCTAGTAGATGATGTCTCGGCTTTGGTTCTGAAAGAGGATTTGATCTGTTTGCAGCGTTGACATGCCTCACAAATCTTATCCTTTCGAAACGTCACTTTGGGCAGTCCTTCCACAAGGTTCCTCTTAGTAAGCTTGTTGATAGTTTTGAAGTTCAGATGACTAAGCTTACTGTGCCAATCCCAGCATAAGTCTTCCTTGCTCCTTGCCAGCATACATAGGGATGGTTTGGCAGATCTCCAATCCACTATGTACATGTTTCCTTTCCTTGCTACTTCCAAGACGACTTCGAGAGATTCCTCGCTCATAATCTGGCATTTGCTTTTGGTGAAGACAACCTTGTAGCCTTTGTCACAGAACTGGCTTGTGCTTAGGAGGTTGAACTTGAGTCCTTCAACATAAGATACCTCCTTAATAACCAGCTCATTCTTTTGGATCTCACCAATAGCCTTTGTGCGTCCTTTCTTCTCGTTGTCGCCAAATGTCACCAAGGGACCTTCGATAGGTTGGATGTTCTCTAGCAGTGTTAGATTTCCAGTCATATGTCTCGAACATCCACTGTCAATGAACCACACGCCCCTGGTGTCTTGCAAGCAGATCAAGTAGATTTAGGTACCCAAACTTTGGGTCCTGGTTGGTTAGTAAGTTTAGGCATCCATTTATACCTTGGACCCATTACTCCAGGCCTAGGTGCAATGTAGCCATTATACGTTTGATAATCATAAGGGATGCTAGCAAAGACTCTGGGACTCTTAGGTGCATAGATCAGTTTTGGTTGAGGCCTGACCTCAGACTTACGCACCATGCCCTTCATTGCCTGTTTGGTCATATGAAATTGCTGGAAGTGAGGTTTCTTCCGGAAATTATGATTCGATGACCAATCCTCACTAGATGGATAGAGTCTGCCTTCCTCCATCCGTGAGTTCCTAACTCTATGGATTTCTGACCTTCCATATTTGCCTTGAGGCGCATTATATGGAGTGTAACTTTTCTTGTACTTGGGATGGCCTTGCGAGAGATAGCTAGATGATCTCTCGATATTGTTTACCCGGCCATTCTTCGCAGCTTTCCTATACTTTCCATTTCTGGTGTATAGGGACGGTTTCTGAATAGCTACTCTGGTCTTTTCTGTTGGTCCTTTATGACCCTTATTTGGTTTGGGTTGAGATCCTCCAATTTTTGAAGTTCCCAAACCAATGGTCTGTTTATCTCTCGAGAGACAGTTCTGACGGAACCCTAGACCGGTTCTATCACTGGTAGGTCTGTGATCATTCACCATTTTCTCCATAGCTTTGGAGGAATTAGTGTATGATGCTATGACCTTCCTAAGATTAAGCTCTCTGGTCTCTCGAGCTTTGCACTCTTCAGTCAGTAGGATTGCTTTAGCTTCTAACTCACTTACTTTGAGAGTTAGCTCTGAATTCTCTTTCGAGACGTTCTTAAGCATATCTCTTTCAGCAGTTAGCTTGCTGTTTTCTTCCCTGATTTTGGCATGAGTGCTGTTAACGACAGCGAGATCCCTTTTAAGTGTTTCAAGTATCTCAAAGGGATCCTCATCGCTTTTGAATGAAGAACAACGAGAGGTAGAGGTAGAGCAGCGAGATGTGGAAGTAGAGGTTACCTCATTGTCAATGGCCATTAGACATTGATCCTCTTCTTCCTCGGTGTATAAGCAGATGAGTCCCCTCTCATCTTCTGAGCTGCTGCTTCCTTCACTGGAGCTCGATGTCTCAGACTCCTCGATTGATCTCTCGAGTTCCTCAGCAACAAGCGCCTTTCTGCGCAGATGTTTCTTTGAATCTCCCTTGAAGCCACTTTGTACTGGCTTCTCTTTGAATTCCTCCTTTCTCTTGGATTCCCTGCCTTCTTGGCCTTGATACTTACTTACCATAGGGTAAGGGCACTCGGCTTTGAAATGTCCTGGTCTCCTGCAGTTGTAGCAAAGACCCTGATTTTCCTCCTCTGTCCTTCTGGATGGATGTTTCTCATTGTTCCTTCTTGAGGAGGAAGGTGAACTTGTGTTGCTCTCCGTTGACTTCCTCATGAATTTCCTGAATTTCCTCATGAAGAGAGCAAACTGTTCGTCAGATAACATATTAGTAGGGTTAGGGTCTGACCTTGAGGATGTGGATGGTTGATCAGCAACAAGTGCCACGTTTCGTCGGTCCACTACGTCCTCATCTCTTGGGAACATCTCAAACTCAAAGGCTTTGAGGTCTCGAAAGAGTTGGTTTGTAGAGGTATTCTTCAGATCTCTGTGATCACGCATTGTGATCACCTTCATCTCCCACTCCTTGGTTAGGCCTCGTAGGACCTTCAGGTTTAGATCCTTCTGTGGGATGTCCTTGTTGAAATCATTGATCTCGGTTGTCAGCTTCATGAACCGAGATTCCATGCTGTCGACGCTCTCTCCTGGCTTCATCTTGAAGTCCTCGAACTTCTTCATAGCCACAGTGAGCTTGTTCTCCTTCTCCTGTTCGTCACCTTCACCAATCAACATTAAAGTGTCCCATACCTCTTTGGCTGTATTGCACTTCCTTACTCTAGGGAAGATGGTTTCGTCTATGGCTCTGAAAATGATGTCCTTGGCAATGTTGTCAAGGTTGTTCCTCTTCCTGTCGTCACTCGTCCATTCTTCCTTAGGTTTGAGGACATACTTTGGTGTATCCTTAGTTTGCTCAGCAGCCGTGTTTACCATCATGATCTTGACTGGTCCAGATGTTATAACTTCGGCCATCTCATCATGGAGGGCTGATAGATACGCAAGCATGCGTGTTTTCCAGTCATCGAACCTGCTAAGATCAAAGAGAAGATGTCTCGACAACATGCTGTCCATTTAAAAAAAAATTATCTCGTGCTTTGAAAACGTTTTCAAAAGATTTTTCAAAGAAGGATCTCTAGGGAATATAAACAAAGGTTTATATCGATCAGAGAACTTGCTCTGATACCAATTGTTGGTCCCAAGGGGATGGGGTACAAGTCTAGAGGGGGGGGGGGGNGAGGTATTCTTCAGATCTCTGTGATCACGCATTGTGATCACCTTCATCTCCCACTCCTTGGTTAGGCCTCGTAGGACCTTCAGGTTTAGATCCTTCTGTGGGATGTCCTTGTTGAAATCATTGATCTCGGTTGTCAGCTTCATGAACCGAGATTCCATGCTGTCGACGCTCTCTCCTGGCTTCATCTTGAAGTCCTCGAACTTCTTCATAGCCACAGTGAGCTTGTTCTCCTTCTCCTGTTCGTCACCTTCACCAATCAACATTAAAGTGTCCCATACCTCTTTGGCTGTATTGCACTTCCTTACTCTAGGGAAGATGGTTTCGTCTATGGCTCTGAAAATGATGTCCTTGGCAATGTTGTCAAGGTTGTTCCTCTTCCTGTCGTCACTCGTCCATTCTTCCTTAGGTTTGAGGACATACTTTGGTGTATCCTTAGTTTGCTCAGCAGCCGTGTTTACCATCATGATCTTGACTGGTCCAGATGTTATAACTTCGGCCATCTCATCATGGAGGGCTGATAGATACGCAAGCATGCGTGTTTTCCAGTCATCGAACCTGCTAAGATCAAAGAGAAGATGTCTCGACAACATGCTGTCCATTTAAAAAAAAATTATCTCGTGCTTTGAAAACGTTTTCAAAAGATTTTTCAAAGAAGGATCTCTAGGGAATATAAACAAAGGTTTATATCGATCAGAGAACTTGCTCTGATACCAATTGTTGGTCCCAAGGGGATGGGGTACAAGTCTAGGGGGGGGGGTGAATAGACTTGTATACGATTTTTGCAAATCTTTTCGACCTCTCGTGTGTATTGAACTAAGGATGTTTAGGTTCGATACCTCACGAGGTGAAGACAAAGTTTTATGCGCAGCGGAAAAGTTATCCCCTTTTAGTTTGCACGAGTTTGAGTTAGTTCGAGAGGTGTGTTTATATGTAGTGCAATTCGAGATCACCAAGCCCGCCTCAAGCCCGCCTCAAGCCTCAGGATCTTCACAAGACAGCTCCCAGGTTACTCCGCCTCTCCTCAGGTTTTTCTCCCCGCTTCCAGTTACTCCACCTCTCGAGCACTTGAGCTTTGATCACCAAGCCCGCCNGGTTACTCCACCTCTTCTTGCTTAATCCAAAGCAAGGACCTTTGGTTGTCACAGTTGAGTGTAACAAACTCCAATCTGACCAAAAGCTATCGTTGAATCAACTTCAATGTAGAGTAGCTTCGGTCACCTTCTAGATGTGTAGCAGTTTAAGCTATGTAACTCTCTCAAACACTAAGATGTGTTTTCTCGCTGTTTTGAATATCAGGATGATATTCCAAATTTAGCACTTGCACCTGAACGTTTGAATCAGACACCTCTTTAGATTTTCGAATGAACCACTTCACTCTTCTAACCTACTTAGCTTTGTGTCTTCACGTCCTTTTTATATGAGAGTTAAGGAATAATTCCGTTGGAGGGAAAATTATTCCGTTTGAAATTTGTCTCCCATGCTATGTATGGGACTTGCATCTTTTCAGCATTCTTCATGGAGTGGTGGTCTTGTAACTTGAACCTTTTGTTTGGTAGTGGATATTCCATAATCCACTTTCTTGAGTCCATGCTCCACTTGCTACTTTCGGTAAAAGTTACTCTTTTTAAATTCCCATTGATCCTCGTTTTAGGGAATAAGACCGACTTTGGATTGGTGCACCTTCTATTCGTTTGTTGTGGAATTCTGATGTGGCATCCACTTCTGGCACCTCCTTAATATTTTATCTCCATGATATTCTTCTTCTCCAAACTTTTATTCATGCTTTCTGACCGTCATTCAGCCTTTTGAAGAAGTGTCAGTTTATCGAGACCAAGATTGATGTCTCGATTGTTTGATGTCTTGATCCCCATGTATCGAGAGATCTATCTCTCGAACTCTGCTTATGTCTCGAACTGAGTTGTTGTATCGAGAGATCCTATCTCTCGAACTCTGCTTATGTCTCGAGACTTAGTTGATGTCTCGCAGACCCTTATTCCTCCAGTGTTGTCCCGTGCCTTCTTCTGATCTGTCTATAGGATTACAACACGAGACTTCTAAGATGTTCAAACAAGTTTGCCTTAAGCTTAAATAATTTCCGAGTTGAGCTCAAAGATACCCGGTTGTATTTTCGCTCTTGGTTTACTTGTCGAACTTACAACGTTTTGCCTATGTGTCCGAGACTTGGAGATTTCTACTTAACAGTTGGTATCATCAAAACCTATTACATGATGTTCCTAACAAAAGGATAATATAGCGAATCCGCTAACCAAAGGGTTAAGCAAAGATATTGTTGAGAAGTTGGCATGAGGAATGGGTCTCCTTGGAATAAAAGTTCTATAGTTGACACCCAACCTAGCTGGCCCCTAAGTTCAATGGGACAACTAAATTATAGAATGAAGCGTATCACTATGGGAGTCTCAAACTCCCTACCACTCCTCGTTAGAATAGTGACTCCCGCACGAGGCTAGCACGTTGATACTTTAATGATTCGAATGTTGGTTGACATGTGTGAGTATGCGCACTAGTACAAAATAGAGCAAAGAAATTGGGCTTTAGGCTACCCTTCTTTAAACAAGGGTATTTTTTCTGTATTCAAAATTCATTATTCTGTTTTGTCTCACTCTCTGGACTTCGGCTTTTCTCATTCTCTGCAAACTGCAATTGTTCAAAATAGACTAAATAGCCTCTAATTAGTAATTATCTAAATTCTCTGGATATTCTTTGCAAACTGCCGAATTGTACTTTAATTCCATTAATCAAAGTAATAGGTATTCTAATTGTCTTTTAAATCTATTTAACTAGTTAACCTTAATAATTAGGAATTTTATCTATCTTTTAATTCTATTTAGGATTCTTAACCAGTTAATCTTAAGAATTAAGAATTTTATTTGTCTTTTTAATTCTATTTAGGATTCTTGAGTAAAATGAAATTGTAAATTTATTAGTTTTATTATTTGAGGATTGATTTTATTTTTGTTTTTTAATTTTTTAATTTTTTAATCTTTTATTATGAAGGAATTGAAAGCCGGATCTATGAAATAAGTGGAATAAATATCTCTTATCTTTGAGTGCAAGCACTCAACAGGTACTTTTGTTCTTTTATTTTTTAAGATCAATTTATAATAATTATTTTATACAAGTTTACCTAAACAACATTTATGTGAAAAAAATGAAAATAAATTGAGCAATTATAGGGTATAGGGCCCTTGTTTTTTTATTTGCCCCGAGCCTATAAAATGATAGGACCGACATTGTGGGTGTGTTTGGAGTTGTGTGGGTAGTTGGATGACGAAAAGAGTGACATGAGAAAAAGGAAAAGTAAATAAGATTTTGTATAGCATTTATATTTGTGGTTAGCTCTAATATGTAATAATGTAATTGAGTTTGTTTAAGTTAGCTTGTAGTATTAATGGNGGTTACTCCACCTCTTCTTGCTTAATCCAAAGCAAGGACCTTTGGTTGTCACAGTTGAGTGTAACAAACTCCAATCTGACCAAAAGCTATCGTTGAATCAACTTCAATGTAGAGTAGCTTCGGTCACCTTCTAGATGTGTAGCAGTTTAAGCTATGTAACTCTCTCAAACACTAAGATGTGTTTTCTCGCTGTTTTGAATATCAGGATGATATTCCAAATTTAGCACTTGCACCTGAACGTTTGAATCAGACACCTCTTTAGATTTTCGAATGAACCACTTCACTCTTCTAACCTACTTAGCTTTGTGTCTTCACGTCCTTTTTATATGAGAGTTAAGGAATAATTCCGTTGGAGGGAAAATTATTCCGTTTGAAATTTGTCTCCCATGCTATGTATGGGACTTGCATCTTTTCAGCATTCTTCATGGAGTGGTGGTCTTGTAACTTGAACCTTTTGTTTGGTAGTGGATATTCCATAATCCACTTTCTTGAGTCCATGCTCCACTTGCTACTTTCGGTAAAAGTTACTCTTTTTAAATTCCCATTGATCCTCGTTTTAGGGAATAAGACCGACTTTGGATTGGTGCACCTTCTATTCGTTTGTTGTGGAATTCTGATGTGGCATCCACTTCTGGCACCTCCTTAATATTTTATCTCCATGATATTCTTCTTCTCCAAACTTTTATTCATGCTTTCTGACCGTCATTCAGCCTTTTGAAGAAGTGTCAGTTTATCGAGACCAAGATTGATGTCTCGATTGTTTGATGTCTTGATCCCCATGTATCGAGAGATCTATCTCTCGAACTCTGCTTATGTCTCGAACTGAGTTGTTGTATCGAGAGATCCTATCTCTCGAACTCTGCTTATGTCTCGAGACTTAGTTGATGTCTCGCAGACCCTTATTCCTCCAGTGTTGTCCCGTGCCTTCTTCTGATCTGTCTATAGGATTACAACACGAGACTTCTAAGATGTTCAAACAAGTTTGCCTTAAGCTTAAATAATTTCCGAGTTGAGCTCAAAGATACCCGGTTGTATTTTCGCTCTTGGTTTACTTGTCGAACTTACAACGTTTTGCCTATGTGTCCGAGACTTGGAGATTTCTACTTAACAGTTGGTATCATCAAAACCTATTACATGATGTTCCTAACAAAAGGATAATATAGCGAATCCGCTAACCAAAGGGTTAAGCAAAGATATTGTTGAGAAGTTGGCATGAGGAATGGGTCTCCTTGGAATAAAAGTTCTATAGTTGACACCCAACCTAGCTGGCCCCTAAGTTCAATGGGACAACTAAATTATAGAATGAAGCGTATCACTATGGGAGTCTCAAACTCCCTACCACTCCTCGTTAGAATAGTGACTCCCGCACGAGGCTAGCACGTTGATACTTTAATGATTCGAATGTTGGTTGACATGTGTGAGTATGCGCACTAGTACAAAATAGAGCAAAGAAATTGGGCTTTAGGCTACCCTTCTTTAAACAAGGGTATTTTTTCTGTATTCAAAATTCATTATTCTGTTTTGTCTCACTCTCTGGACTTCGGCTTTTCTCATTCTCTGCAAACTGCAATTGTTCAAAATAGACTAAATAGCCTCTAATTAGTAATTATCTAAATTCTCTGGATATTCTTTGCAAACTGCCGAATTGTACTTTAATTCCATTAATCAAAGTAATAGGTATTCTAATTGTCTTTTAAATCTATTTAACTAGTTAACCTTAATAATTAGGAATTTTATCTATCTTTTAATTCTATTTAGGATTCTTAACCAGTTAATCTTAAGAATTAAGAATTTTATTTGTCTTTTTAATTCTATTTAGGATTCTTGAGTAAAATGAAATTGTAAATTTATTAGTTTTATTATTTGAGGATTGATTTTATTTTTGTTTTTTAATTTTTTAATTTTTTAATCTTTTATTATGAAGGAATTGAAAGCCGGATCTATGAAATAAGTGGAATAAATATCTCTTATCTTTGAGTGCAAGCACTCAACAGGTACTTTTGTTCTTTTATTTTTTAAGATCAATTTATAATAATTATTTTATACAAGTTTACCTAAACAACATTTATGTGAAAAAAATGAAAATAAATTGAGCAATTATAGGGTATAGGGCCCTTGTTTTTTTATTTGCCCCGAGCCTATAAAATGATAGGACCGACATTGTGGGTGTGTTTGGAGTTGTGTGGGTAGTTGGATGACGAAAAGAGTGACATGAGAAAAAGGAAAAGTAAATAAGATTTTGTATAGCATTTATATTTGTGGTTAGCTCTAATATGTAATAATGTAATTGAGTTTGTTTAAGTTAGCTTGTAGTATTAATGGCTGCGGTTTATACATTTTTTCTGAGAGGAGATGTTGCAGGCAGGTTTATTTATTGGTTATTTCCTTTTATAAAGGATTATCTTTGGGGTTATTTCCTTACTATTTGGTTGAGTTCAGATGTTAACTTCTAGGACTAGTATGCTATATGCAAGACTGCTCTCCCTTTCTTGGCATTTATTTTCCATGTATGTGTAGTTTAATGGACGTGTATAAAATAGTGATTACTTATTATTCCATTACTGATTGTATTGAAAATCAGTGGTCTTAATGCATTGGCAGCATGGACCTTCAAAAAGGGATCTTCAAAAGCACCGAAATTCAAGTGAATTCCATCTTAACAATCACTGAATGAGTGAAATTTTGGTGTTTTCCAGTAGCTGGTGCTGCAATACAGAGATATCCCCCATCTTTCCTACCCCTTTTTTGATAAAAATTTGTAGGTAGATATGCTGAAACAAAATTTAAACTTCAAAATCTTGTTTTTAGTTTGATGCACCTGTGGAATATACCTTGTTGTGTATGTAGTTTGATTTTCCAAGCTCTTCTTGTCTTGGTGAAATGTGCTTGAATTTAGATACTATGGTTAGAGCAAGGTTTCCCCTATTTGACATCTGTTGTGGCATTTATCACAGGTGGATCATGGATTATTAGGTGAGTAAGAAAGCTATATTACTTTTTGTTTTTTTGTCTTGTTGTATTTTTTTGTTTAAGTTATAAGAGTGTGGAGTAGGGTTTAGGGTTTAACCACTTGAAACAATCTAAAATATCATGAGGCAATTAATTAATCAGAAGGCTGAGACATCTTGATTCTCCCTAGTGGAATAAACAAAAGTGAAATGTGTTATTGCTATTCAACTGCTTTTAGTTGAATAATGGGTAGGGGCAGGGCCGTATCTGAGCATGTCTAACATGTGCGACGGCACAGGGCCCCCAATTTTTGGGGGCCCCATATTTAAAAAAAAAATTATATGTATATATGGTTTATAAAAAATTAGGCTAAATATATGAAGCTGTATGTTGTCAATTTTTGGAGGCCCCAGTTTCTAATCATATATAAATTTCCTAATATAAATCTCAATTAGCAGAATATTGCCGATTCCAATATGTATATATATTTCCTAATCTAAATTTCAATTAATAAAGCTGCAAAGACATTGTCAATTCCAACATATATATATATTTCCTAATCAAAAAACATTGCCAACCCTATAAATATTAAATACGGCATACTGTAATAGAATTCAACCCTTCGATAATTCCCAATTCACAATTCGGTAATTTCATAGATCGCAGACCGCAAATCAACTGGTTCTTCAATTCTTCTTGATCACATAAACTTTCAAGTTTCAAGTTCTTCAATTCTCTTAACAGGTAATTAAAATTACGT
Organism: Ipomoea triloba; assembly: GCF_003576645.1. Taxonomy (NCBI): domain Eukaryota; kingdom Viridiplantae; phylum Streptophyta; class Magnoliopsida; order Solanales; family Convolvulaceae; genus Ipomoea; species Ipomoea triloba. The sequence goes on from NC_044928.1 coordinate 16,696,106, forward strand.
ATTTTCATAATTTTTGTTTATTGTTTTAAGAATTTGTTTCTTGATTAATTATTTATTCATAGAGTTTCTAAATAATTTTTTTCCTTAGGATTTTATAATTATGTCTTCTAGAAAATATACATCTGGGTCTGAAAAGCATAAAAAGAAAAGAAGAATTGAGCAACTAACTCAATCTCAAAAAGGAGCTCTTGAAAAATTCATTACAAAAAGGAGCTCTTGAAGAATTGCGTCTAATTGTGCACGACGCATGTCACTTTTTAAATAAAATTTTATATGTATTTTTTATACAATATTTATATTTTGATATATACAACTTTTTAAACAATTACTATTTATATATAAAAATTACTCGAAAAAAGGGCTCAAATTAAAATATGGCACAGGGCCCCAAATTTTATTGGAACGGCCCTGGGTAGGGGCAATGTGAATTTCAAATCAACAGAGATTAGGTAGTTTATTATAGGTTTTGACTATCCCCAGGAAGTTGCATCAATTCTTTTAATTCCAATTGATGAAACCCATGTTGAATGTGGAGGACTTCTAGAAAGAATTTACTTTGATTTTCAAGATTGCCAGCTGGAATGCTCATCCTACCATAGTTTTCTAATGATTAACAGAACCAAAACATGTTCTATTTTGTTGAACTTGTTATTAGGTTTTAGTAATTTGTTATATAATCAGCTGGAACCTGACAGAAAGTGTGAATAATATGGTGTAGGAGTTGCGGTTTTAAGAAGAATTCACTGGTTGTTTGATCATGAATCAACCGAAAATCAAGCGTAAAGTTGGTAAATATGAACACTGGTGAGCAAGGTTTCCCCTATTTGTAATTTAGCTTACCGCAAGTGCTTTATGTATAAACAAATTTTGCAGAAAACTTAATTATTATTTGAATACCACAAAGGAACATGTTAATGTGAATATAATTTAAATGAGTCAGTTGGTTTACTTATAGTATGTCAGTATGTATACAATAATGCCAAAAAAATTTATATCCAGTACAAAGAACTTAAAAATCTTAGCTAGTAAAACTACTCCAAGCTGCTTATTTGACTTAATGCTTTATTGGACCTTATATTTTAATTGAGTTCTACATTTACGTTTTTGCATATCCAGGTACTATTTAGCCACCGCCCTTCCATTGTTGCTTCTGTTAGGGATATTCAAGCGAAGCTAAAGAAGAATTTTAGAAAAAAAAATTTTGAGGTTAGAAGGAATTAGCTCTGACTTGTTCATTCTTTTTTAATAAAAATATTAGGTGGTGAACGAACCTCTTTGCAAAATGTGTTACTAATTAATAATTTATTGTTTTGTGTATTTTGCATTACTTGATGATGCATAGATTAAAATTCAAGGGCAGGGGCCTGAAGAGTGTGTAGAAGATGTTGAAAAGGCAAATTCTGATATTAGAAGTTATGGCTCATTCATTCTTAATTTTCTTTTTTCCTGTTTCTAAGATGCACTAAACTTGTGTGCAAAATCTGTTATTACTTAATTTTTTTTCTTAACTTCATTTGTTTTCATAGATAAAAATGGAGGATGGTGATGAATCATTAGCAGGGGGCAGATGGTAGAGTGTGTAGAGGAAGAAATTGGATATGGGAAATTGAAGTCATAGGCAACATACTCTTCAGAGTGCATGTAACTTGTTTTTAGATTAAGTATTATCTTTTGTTTATAAATTATTATAACTTATTATAAAGTATTTAGGTGGATTATATTGTGAGATTATTACATTGCATGTGTTAAAAGTGTATGTGTGATAATATTATGTTGATGATTAGCATTGTGTTGATGGTTAATTTGTGAGTATATATAATTCTGTTCAGGATTTTTAAAATAATTTTGGAAATTTTAAATTTAATAAATTAATTTTAAAAATAAAATAAATAATCCGCTACCCTTCTTAGGAAAGAAGGGTAGAGGATGAATAATTAAAAAAATAAAATATAATTGCATCTGCTACCCTTCTACAGATAGAAGGGTAGCGGATGCTTATCGAATAAAAAAAACAAAAAAAAAAATCCGCTACCCTTCTACAGATAGAAGGGTAGCGGATAGGCAATCATCCGCTTCCCTTCCACAAGGGTAGCGGAAAGCCGATAGCTTTCAGCGACCCTTGCATCCGCTACCCTTGTAGAAGGGTAGCGGAAAGCCCTTTACAAGGGTAGCGGATGCCCAGATCTGTACTAGTGGCGGGATACTCGAAAAAGAATCACCTATGTGAGAAAGAAGTGGGGTCGCTTCAAAGGATAATTGATTGGGCTCAATTTTTTTGAAACTCTCGTAAAACTACAAACGATGACCCATGACCAAAATGGGCACACCCATCAGAACATAACAAAGGTTTGAAGGGTCTTGTGTGGGATATGTCATCGGCTACACAAATGGCAGTCGGTTCAAAGACATCAAGTTCTACCAAACAGCTAGTAGAGTAAACGTATCTTCACATGACAAGGCTCAAAGGGTAACACCTACCTATGTTATGTAGGGATCGACCATTGAGCACATTCTTGTCATTTTTTCCACGTCCCAAAAATCAGTTTTCATTCATGTGGGCAATTGTTGGAATTTTAGCTTAAAAGTAGCATTAAAGTGGCTAATTTGTAGTACAAATATATGTGGGGTCCACTTTCAATTTTGGTCGGGTTTAAGTGGATTCGAGTTCTTCATAGTGAGACGAACAGATTGATATATTGTACGCTCAAAATAGATAATGGGTGAATTAGAAATTGATTCTCAAAGTAAATCCATTTGATTTGGAAATGAAGGTCGAAAGGCTTTGTGGAAACACTTATCCCACATTGGTTTGGAAAGTGGATTTGCACCACTATATATACAAGGGTCTTTTTAAGGCATGTTGAATTGTATAGTATAGAGAATCTCTCTCACGTGCAAGGGGAGTTCGTTATCAATTTTTATGTAGGAAACTGACGCTACAATGCTCCTAGCACCCTCGCGAGGTAGCAAATCGATATATATATATATATATATATATATATATGTATGTATGTATGTATGTATATATATATATTTTGAAATATTCGTTATATATTTGTTTTCGTAAATATATATATGTGTGTATCGACTTATTCACAACAACCAACGATAATAACCCTATCTACTTAGTGACGGAGATGGGAGTAAGAACTAGAATAAATTGAAGTAGAAGACAATGAATTTATTGCCAAGCACCTTGTGCTGATATGGTATGTAGTCATGAGATCAAGTCTCAGTGGAGGCGATATGTACTAATACAATGTAATAGGGTCAGTTGTATTAAAAAAAGAAAAAGACAACGAATTTATCCAAAGCCCTTTACATATCTATTTTTTTTTGATACAAGAATAATTATTTTAGGGTGTGTTTGGTTCATAATTTTCACACGAGGAAAGAAAATCAAAAGCATAGTTAGCGTTAGGTTGACAACTTTTTGAAACACAACTATGAGATTTGACTACGCCTTCAATTAAAAATTTTATTCCCTAATTAAAAACAGGTATCATTCTATTTTATTGGTAATTTGATTTTTAAGTTTGGATTAGTGCTCTTATATTTTTGTTTTGATTTTGTTGTTCATATTGGTGCTTTGGATGCCATTATATTTTGAATAATTATCTTGATTTTTTATTTTTGTATTTCTAAAATCTTTATTCCCATTATAGGTTCATGCATAATCAAACATTAATTTTAATAATCATTCCAATTTCTATCAAACATACAGAATACTTTCACCAAAACCCATCATCATAATACTGTTTCCAATTCTGTTTCCTACGTGCGAACCAAACACATCTTAAGTTCTCCCAAAGTATTCAATCGAGTGAACATGGCAGATAATACTGAGACAGATTGCAACATCAGTGGTATGTAGATTGATTAATTCATGTGGCGCATGATTCTCGTTTTCTCCTAAATTTAAGTCAATTAAGTGGGATTTCTAGAAAACTTGGGCATTAATTATGTCTTGTGTCTTTCTCAAGGACTTGGAATCTCTATCAACATATTATTATTATTTTTTTTTTGAAAACTCTATCAACATATTATTAATTAATCATATCAAACAAATCCCAGGAAATTGGATGCAGTGAACATTGAAAAATTCACCATTCAACAATATTAATTAACAAATTTTATTATATGTACAAGGTATTGATGTAGTGGGTGAGAAGTCTCACTTAAATTTTGCTTTCAGTGATAGGGTAAGGCTTCGATCGTTGCCATGAACATTAAAGATTTGAATTTGGAATGAGCTTCTTGTGCACAGAATTGTACAGTTTGTTATATAGTCCAAGAAAAAAAATTTGAGTTATCAAAAAAGTTTATAAACGTTATGAAATTTCGTGTTCTATTTTATGTATTTAATATAGAGTTAATACTCAATTTAATCATCCATTATAGTGATTTTTCTCAATTTAGTTCTAAATGTCTTTTTCATGTTTAATTGGATCCTCGACTTTAATAGTTTTCCCAAACTGAGTACTCCTTATAGTGATTTTATCCAAATTAATTCTCAATTATAATGGTTAATACCAAATTTAGTTCTCAACTATAATAATTTTTCTCAATTTAGTTATTGATTTTAACTGCCGAGGACTCAGTTTCGAAAAACTATGGGAGTTGATGAACAAATAAAGCACAAAAACGTTTAGTCCTACATGTGATATATCGTAAAGTAATGGAATTATTTTTTAATGATCAAACAAAAAATAGAATAAGCTGGGAACAACTTTATTAATTTGAATTTTCAATAAGTCAATTCGATAAGTATGGGGATACCTTCATTGATTGGTACTTGGTAGAGATTGCCTAATTCTTTGTAGTATTACTTGTGAATTGTGATATATCATAAAGTAATGAAAAATTTAATAATATATAAAACGATTTAATATCTAATTTAATTATCGACGGGTTAATGACGCTTACTCTATGTTTTGTTTAATCATTAAAAATTAATTTCATTACTTTATGTTATATCACATGTAGTCCTATAAATTAAAGATTTAGGCAATCTTTACCAATCAATGAAGTTGTCGTCATACTTATCGAACTTATCGAACTTTGTAAATTTGTGTAGCCTTTAACTTATCGAAAAGTTCAAGTTACTAAAGTTGTTCTCAAATTGAGTCTATTCTATTTTATTTATCAATCATAGTGTCATTTTTATTTAAGATATGTGAGTATTTAAAAAATGTATATACTTTCAACTCAATATGGTGTAAATTCTAAAAGTAATGGGATATCCATTTGTTGAGATGTGATATTTAGTTCCAGTTTTATACCGTGTATCATGGTCCACAATGCATTGTAGACCATGGTCATCCTAACGACGTCTTTTCAATAAGTGAGAGAAACGTCGGCCGTTAGTCGTAACGGAACTCCGTAACTGATACTACAGTTCATCTCAGAAGATACTGCCTCACATTTGTTTTTATATCATCGAATGAAATTGTAGCTATATCGAACTGTAACTGTAGTTGTGTTGAAATGTAACTGTAGTGTATGTAAACTGATACTGAATAACAATTTCACATTTGTGTTTTTATATATATTATCGAATGAAACTGTAGTTATATCGAAATGTAACTGTAGCCGCGTTGAAATGTAACTACAGTGTATATAAATTGATACTGAATAACAGTTTTACATTTTTAGGTGTATATTGTCTAATGAAACTGTAGTCATATCGAAATGATATTGTAGTTGTGTTCAAAGGATACTGTAGTATATTATAAAAGAAACTGTAGTTGTGTTGAAAGAAAACTGAATAACAGGTTCACATATTTGAGTGTATAATATCGAATGAAACTACAGTTATATAAAAAAGAAATCGACGTTGTGTTGAAATGTAACTGCAGTGTATATGAACTGAAAGTGAATGGCGTGGAACGGAGGCCGTTTTAGCTGTCTGTTTTCATTAATCAAAACGACGTCGTTTTGATTTATGGTCCATAGTAAAATTTGCGATTTAGTTCCCATATAACTCTTGTTAATAAGAAACTTATTTAATGACTTGTGATATCGAGTTCCAATGAAATCTATACTATATATAAAAACAAAATCTTCACTTTAAGCTTTCCGCCCAAAACAGTCCTACAATATTTAGGATACGATTATTTCCTATTTTCCTATTCGTTGTACAATTCTACATTACAATTCCTATTGTATCACAATTCTACATTACAATTCCTATCATACTACAATTCTATCGTAATAAGACTACTATATATAAAAATAAAATTCTCACTTTAAGCTTCCCGCCGAAAACAGTCCTACCATATTTAGGATGCGATTATTTCCTATGTTCCTCTTCGTTGTACAATTCTACATTACAATTCCTATCCTACTACAATTCTATCGTAATAAGACTACTATATATAAAAACAAAATCTTCACTTTAAGCTTTCCGCCCAAAACAGTCCTACAATATTTAGGATACGATTATTTCCTATTTTCCTATTCGTTGTACAATTCTACATTACAATTCCTATTGTATCACAATTCTACATTACAATTCCTATCATACTACAATTCTATCGTAATAAGACTACTATATATAAAAATAAAATTCTCACTTTAAGCTTCCTGCCCAAAATAGTTCTACAATATTTAGGATGCGATTATTTCCTATTTTCCAATTCGTTGTACAATTCTAATATTATTAATTAATTGGTAAAAAAATTAATAAAGTTTAATTGGTAAAAAAAAATTATTTCTACAATATTTAGGATGCGATTATTTCCTATTTTCCAATTCGTTGTACAATTCTAATATTATTAATTAATTGGTAAAAAATTTAATAAAGTTTAATTGGTAAAAAAAATTATTTACCAAATTATGTGAATAATTATACCATTATAATTGTGAGAATAATAAAAATAAATTCGGCCTAGTTTTATAAGGAAAAAATAATTTATTAATTATTATTTACACCAATAATAATAATTCAAATACTTATCTATACTTCTATATCTACAATACTATTAATTAATAAATATAAAACAATAGTAAAGATAAAATGGAAAAGAAAACTGATTTGGCTAATTGATTGAAAATATAAAATGATTCTAACGAAAAAAGAAATGGAAATTAGGCAAATTGGAAAGGAAAAGGACATTACTAATTGACTGAAAATTATTTTTTAAACACTTTTAAAAAAGTTTTCAAGTCCTTTTGAAAACTTTAAATTATTTAAAATTAAAAAAAAATAATTAAACATCGGTTGTTAGATTATTTATAATAATTACAATTAATTCATTGAAATATCGATAAGGAAGAAAAAAACAAAATGCGATACAGTGAACATGAATATACTTAAGTTATAAAAGTATAATTACACATATATTAGTGTAATTATATTGACTATTAATAATTCCCTAATAATTATTATGATAATTAAACTAAACATTAGTCGTTGAATTTATTTTTATAATAATTATGATTAAATTATTTCGAATTTTTCTCATATTTATTTTAGTAATAATATAATTACATAAGTCATATTACATATTGATCTTTTTAAGATAATTGTAGACAAACAAGTCATATATTATTCAATTAATTGAGTAATACTTTTGCACTAATTTTATAATCAAATAAATGTACATGTTCAATATTAATTGTTTTTATATTTTTATCTTTATTTTCATTATCTAAATATATAATAAAAAATTTATTTGTGCATCGCACTGGTAATTGCACAATTATTTGCTCAAATTCAAGTAAGGAAAACATCAGAAAACATAATCGGTCCAACAAATTTCATCAATTGTGCTATATAATATTTGATGTTATAATTTATATAATTATATATCGATCCAAATATTCTTAAAATATTATAGCAAATCCATTCCGTGCAAAGCACGGGCCAAAATACTAGTTCTTATTAAAAAGAAGTATCTAATTGTTACAAACAAACGTGCAATATTTAATAAACTTATTTTGATTGGTTGAAAGATGAGTGCTTGAAAAAAAAATCTATTTAAAATTTTAATTTTATTTTATTTTATTAAATTAATAATTTTTCGCATAATTTTTTTAACTTCAATTTGTTTTCTCATTTTTTTTTTTTGTATGGATAAAAGTAACATGGAAGAATTATATCATTAAAAATTCTAATTGATATCTTTAAATGACATTCATACTGATATATTTTTATAACTTTTTAATTAATATAAAATTACATTAAATCACTTCTGTAGTTTTATTAAATTAATTACAAATAGATATTCATTAATACAAGTTGCAGATTCATTAAGCCACTATTGAATGCTCTTTAAAGAATTACTATAGATTCATTATTGCATGTTCATTAAATTGATACTATAAATGGATACTATAGATTCATTAAGTCACTATTAAAGGTCCATTAAGTCAGTAATGTAGGTTCGTTATATTATTACTACAAGTTCCCTAAGTCACTACTATAGGAAGAGATTAACAACGTTTGGACACCTACCATCTCACATAGTGCCAACGAATATTTTTAAGTAGCATTTTGATAGATGCCAGAAGTACCTATCTTTTTGGACCAATTAAGGGAGGTTAATGTCAAGTAAATGCGTTTAAATGAACCAATGCGTCTGTAAGGCTGTAAGGCTACGGCCTCTCGTTTTTGTTCAATAAATACTTTGTTTTTCAAACAAAAAAAATGAACCAATGCGTGGTATTTATGCGTCAATAGACTAACGATTGCAAAATTACTATTGGTAGTATGTTTTCGAAAGGTTTTGACGGTTCAAGAGCAGGAAAGAGCCAAGGACTGATATATGCGATGAAAGGAGATCGAAAACGGCCTTGGCGCACGCAAAGAGCAACCCGAGCCAGCAGAAGAGACGAGGACAAGGAAAATTTCCCTGTCCACGCCAACTCCACGCGTGGAGTTGGCGTGGATGAGATGCACGTGTGGAGGCAACATGGACGGGACATTTAAGCTATGCCAAAATTGTTTAAAAGGGGGATATTTTTCAACTTATAAGGGGGGGCAGGGGGGGGGGAGGGTTACCTCATAATTTCACATTCCCATCCAATTTTAGATTAGGAACTTAGGGTAGAAATCCTAGAGAGAGAAAGAAGCTTGGAAGGAGATTGAAGGATTGATTTGTAATTGCTTGTTCCCACTTGGTATATTCCCTTCACTTTATTGCAATTGCTTTTCAATTTCGTTAGTTGAATCCCATCTTCTTTTGAATCCATTTACATTTCTTATTGTCTTGTTGTTTGATTTTGATTTTGAGTGTTTGATGATGATTGTTATGCCCATGAGTGGCTAGATCCTAGGGTAGGGCTAGGATTGGAAGGGCTTTGCATTTATGATTTGAGTATGTCCAAATGAGACTTGAATTCTCTTTGATTTTGCTGAACTTATGTGTATTTTTGATAAGCTCCCAAGATACCTATATATTTGGATATAAATATGGATAGTTTTGTAGCATTTCGGTATCCTTATGTGACTAATTTACGATATTATGTGCTTTAATTCAATAACCACATGCAAAGGTATCTTTGGTGTATTTTTGAGTCATTCCACAGGGCAAAATCAAGCAGGACAGAAGTCCCGAGGGCCCAGGATGCTGCATCCACGCGTGAATGCCATGTGGATAAATTCCAGTATGCATCCACGGGGTCATTCATGCGTGAAGGCCACGTCAACGAGACATTGCGGGAGAAATTATTTTAGGGCAATTTTGGGAGAGACTATTTAAGGAGGCTTGATAGAATTTTTCAGGAGTTTTTTTTTGGGGGGAGAGGAGAGCAATTTTTAGAGGTTTTTAGAAGTTCCCAAATACCCATTCTTAGATTAGGTTTTACATTTCTTTGTAAATGAAGAAGTGAAGCTTGGATTGAAGACTACCATTTCATTTACTAAGTGACATTTATTTGAATCTTATTTCTATTTTACATATCTTGTTCTATCTAGGGATTGAGTTGTGTGAATCTATGCTATTACTCTCAAATGATAAAACGAAGAGTGTCGGTCTCGAAGGAGGGATGTGGAGGTAAGTCTATGCTATTACTCTCAATCGATTAAACATGTAATGAGAAGAGTGTGGACGGTGAGTGTGGTGAATGGCATATATGAAATGTAAATGAGCAAGAGGTAACGATAATCAAATATAAGAGATAAGAAATAAGAAAACAAGGGATTGAATTGTGCTTGTCTATGTTGCTTGCTCGTGTGTCTCAGGTAGTGGTCAAATGATGCAATGGTGTTGGCTATTCAAGAGTGTGTCATCTTAGTCCTTTTCCACCTTTGTGTACTAGGGCTTCTTAGGCTTAGGAGTGCCTTTTAACAACCAAAAGCTCTAAGAGACATTTTGTCAAACACCTTAGCTACACACTTTTCTACTATTCCTAATCATGGAATTCCATAGGATCTAAGATTGCAAAAAGCTTCAACTCAGCTCAAATCAATACCATGATAGAGTCAAGATCGATCTCAATCTCTCAATAAATTGGCCAAATCTATGCAAGATCTAATCAAAACAACAATCAATAGACAAGAATAGATTTTTCCAACATTAAAGCAATCAAATCCACAATAAGGAATAAGATCTTCACACTAGCAACATAAATTCACACAATTCAAGCCCTAGATTAAACTAGCCACACATAATCAAGAATTCAAGATCATAAGCTAATTCAATCCAAAACAAGATATGTAAAATAAAGATAAGATTCAAATAGAAATCACCTAGTAAATGAAATGTAGTCTTCAATCCAAGCTTCAATTCTTCATTTACAAGGAGAAATGTAAAACCTAATCTAAGAATGGAATACATCTAAACATGTTCTCTTCTTTCCAAAAAGAATCTCCTGAAAATCCTATCAAGCCTCCTTAGATAATCTCCCAAAATTTTCCCTAAAAATAATTTCTCTTCAACGCCTCGTTCACGCGTCCTTCATGCGTGAATGGTCGCGTGGACGGCTACTGGAAAGCGTTCACCCGACCTTCACGCGTGAATGCTTCATCTTGGGTCCTCCGGGGCTCCTGTCTTGCTCGGTTTGCTCGTTTCGCGTGTTTATCGTTCCTAACTACTCCCGGGACTTGTGAAATGTCTCAAAATACACCAAAGGTAGCTTTACGTGTGGTTAACAAATTAAAGCACGTAATATCGTAAGATTAATCACATAAGGATGCTAAAAATGCTATAAATTACCCATATTTATATCCAAATATATAGGTATCTTCGAAGCTTATCAAGTTTCCACACTTTACTGCTTGCTTGCCCTCAAGCAAGACAATACACTTCTAAGAACATAAGTTTCCAAGATACTAAGCTCATTCAATATGGAACTCTTAGTCAATAAAAAATATGAGTGTTTAAGACTATCAAAGATGGGGAAATCTTTTGTGTTATCTACAAAGAATGTTGGTCAGATGCCATGCAACTCAAGGAATATTTTCGAGAAGTAAAACCCTTCGCGATAAACAATTAAAACAAGGGGAACACACTTCTCACACCACGCGCAAGCATGCAATCGCAATTTCGAATTCACCTCTCATTTAATTAGGGCTTCTAGCCGATTCCACTAGTGGGAACGATGTACACTAGTTAATCAACCCTTCCGTCCTAACGCCAAAGCCCAACGAGTAAGATAAGTGAGGGTAGGGACATGGACCACTCACCGCCAATGGCTTGGGGCGGTCCTTCTTTCTTCTCACTTTCTAGGATAACACCATCGAGGGACCCGACTTCACATGGAATTCCATGTTTTTTCGAAGACAGTGCAATGGGTGCCCGAATCCTAGCGAAGCGACTCACCTCCTCTCTATTTTCTCATTTCCTGGGAACATTTTATGTGGACAACCGACTGCAAGAGATCCTTGACTAACGTCCTACCTAAATAAGAGGTGAACATCATGCAAGCAGGCAAGAATATAAACTTATTTGGCTCTAAACACTCTCATGGGTACGAAAAGTAAATTTCACAAAGATATTTCGAGAATAAAAAATTTTGGCATCTAGTCAAAATTCTCCCTAGATAGCACAAACAATAACTCGCTCTTCAATTTTTGCAAACACACCCGTTTATCATGCCTAAGAGACCAACTTTAAGCAAATAGACATTAAGCACAAAGTGCGTCCTTTCCACACTTTAAATTGAACGTCATCCTTGATGTTACCTTGGACTTACGGGATAAAGGGAAAACGGGTTTAAATAATCATTATTGTAGATAAAATCTCTTTGCACACTTTGGAATTTGCTCTGGGATATAGGGTATACTAAACTGATCCTTAATGATGAAATAACATGGTAAGCTCATAAAACACATTCAAAGTTGTATAAACAATTTCCACACTTTAAATTCGAAAACGGGGCATAAAATAGAAAAAGGGATAAGAGGTTAAACCAAGTATGCATCCCTTTTTCCATACTTTAGCTTCCAACATCGGTCGGCCTCCGTTATCAAAGCTATATGCTCAAAGGTTAATAACAAGAAATATAATAGCAATTAGGAAAGCTATTCAATTATTATAGACTTGATAGGCTATTGCAAATAATTGCATACTAAATAAGCGCATAAAACTCATAAAAATAATTATTTAAAGAAAATAAATGCATAATAGTAAAATCATTCAAATAGACTAAAAAGTATGAAAAGGTGCAAGATAATAAAGCAAGTAATGAAAAATCAATAAAAGCATAAAAGAAATTAAAGAAATAAAAGGCGGAACCCCACGCACAGGGAACCTAGTGTTTCTCATGGAACATCATCACTCAATTCAAGAACAGTGTGTCGGGGACTTCTTCTTCATTTCTCAAACTGTCGGGGTATTGAATCAATCATCACTGATCACCAAAGGATGGATGATGGAATTGTCTAGCAAATTGAGCCTGTAGCTCTTGAATAATCCGTGCATTTTCCTCAACTTCTCTCCGTGTGCGGAGAACCTCTTCATCCTGTCGATCCTGGCATGCATACAGTGATGTGTATTGCTCTTCCTGCCGCATGCTATGGGAACTCATATAAGCCATCTACTCTTCATGGAGCTGTCTATGGAAATCTTGAGTAGACTTACAATCCATCATAGTCGGACCCTCGTGCTGTGCACTTGGCTCACCTTGCTTCTGTACATTCGGCTCATCCTCCTTCTGTGTCTCCTCATCATCTTCCTCATCGGTACTACCTGTAACTCACTCAGGTGGTGCATCATCACCTCCCCATTTAATATACATGGCCTTGAATTCCTGAACCGTGAAAGCTACCATGGAACCCTCATTCTTTTCTTGCTCCAAATAATTGCCGAGGCCCAATCCCTGGCACAGTCTAGTCACCAAAGGCCCTAAAAATACAGCTTCTACCTTTTGCCTTGTTTGGGATTGAAGCCATTTCTTTACTTGAGTGCCCATGTTTGAGAAAGGATCAAAACCTATAGCTCAACCCCAACGAAGACCTAATCCGAACACGTTTGAGGTTGTGAAAAATGAGGTAATCAAACTGATGGATGTAGGAATGATCTATCCCATCTCAGACAGTACGTGGGTCAGCCCGACTCATGTGGTACCCAAGAAAGGAGGGATTACCGTGGTTGAAAATGAACTGAACAAACTGATCCCCACCAGGAAAGTAACGAGATGGCGGGTTTTTATCGATTATAGAAAGCTTAACGAAGCCACCTGCAAGGACCACTTTCCTCTACCTTTTATTGATCAGATGATTGAAAAAGTAAGTGGATTCGGTTATTACTGCTTTCTAGATGGAATGAGTGGCTATTTCCAAATCCCAGTCGCATTAGAAGATCAGGAGAAAACAACATTTATATGTCCCTTTGGTACTTTTGCTTATAGACGAATGCCATTCGGTCTCTGCAACGCTCCTCCTACTTTCATGCGCTGCATGATAGCAATATTCGAAGATTTCATCGGCGATTTCATGGATTTTTTTATGGATGACTTCACGGTCTTCGGAGAAACATTTGAAGAATGCCTTAAGAATTCAGAGAAAGTTCTCAAACGATGCCAACAAATGAATCTAACGCTTTCTTGGGAAAAATGTTATTATATGGTTAAGGAAGGCATCGTCTTGGGGCACAAAATTTCAGAAAAGGGGATTGAAGTAGGCAGGGCCAAGACTGCAGTAATTGAGACACAACCACCTCCGCATAATGTAACATCATTAAGAAGTTTTTTGGAGCATGTAGGATTCTATCGACGATTTATCAAAGATTTTTCAAAGAGTGCAAGGCGACTTACTAGATTATTGGAAAAAGACGCTGTCTTTGAATTGAATGAGCAATCTATGAGAGCATTTGAAAGCCTAAAGACTGCTATGGTTAATACTCCTATTCTTGTGGGACCAAAATGGGACCAACCATTTGAACTGATATGTGATGCAAGTAATTTTGCTATTGGAGTTGTATTAGGACAGAAAAGTGGAAAGATATTTCAACCGATTGCCTATGCACGTCGAATGTTAACGAAGACCCAACAGGCTTACATCACTACTGAAAAGGAGTTACTTGTGATAGTATTTGCATTGGACAAATTCAGATCGTATCTCTTGATGTCAAAAGTTATAGTACATACTGACCATGCTGCAATAAGATTTCTTATGTCCAAGCCCGAGGCGAAACCATGGCTAATTAGATAGATTTTATTGTTACAATAATTTGATGTGACAATTATGGATCGTAAAGGGGCAAAAAATAGTGCAGTAGACCATCTCTCTAGACTTGAAAATAAAGAAGGACAAGATAAAACTAGCTATATTGTTGAGTACTTTCCTGAAGAAAAGTTGATGGGCATATTCCTCACCCCGTGGTATGCAGACATAGCTAACTACCTTGTGGGAGGAGTACTTCCAGAATTCTTAGACGTGATGCTAAAAGGAAGCTGAAGGCAGAATCTAGATTCTATTTCTGGGATGAGTCATATCTCTTCAAAGTGTGCGCACACCAATTAATTCGGCGATGTGTAACTAACAGCGAGGGGCACGAAATCTTAGGAGAATGCCACCGCATGAGCCGTCACTCAGCAAATAGAACCGCGAGAAGGGTTTAGAGTCAGGATTCTATTGGCCCTCCATATTCTGGGACGCTCAGATTTGTGTAAGAAACTGTGATCGCTGCCAAGGAACTGGAAACATTACAGGCCATGATGAAATGCCACAGAATTACATTCTGGCATGTGAAGTGTTTGACATATGGGGCCTTGACTTTGCAAGACCATTTCCATATTCGAAAGGATTCAAGTACATCCTAGTGGCGATTGACTACATTTCCAAATGGGTTGAGGCCAAGGCACTCCGAAATAACGATGCTAAAAGTGTAACAAAATTTCTCAAAAGATTGTTTACAAGATTTAGGGTGCCGAGAATGACACGTTTCTTAATTTCGTTGGTTCTCTACGAGATCAAATGACTAGAATGACAAAGCCACTGAATTAAATTATTTCAATTTATGTGCTAGGGATACTTGGGAATAAGGAAACCCTGCTTCTTGGGGTCCACAGTACCAGGTTTGCAATTTGTTACTTTTTTATTTTGCATGTTCATAGAATTTCTTTGTGATTGTAATATTAGCCTTCTAAATATTATTCTTTTCATTTACTACTTTGTAGCCCACCAGGAACCCTTTTAATGTGGTTGTGTCCCTTTATTTTTTTGGTAAATCAAAGAGGGATGGGGGAGATGGGATTCAAACTTGGCCAATGACCTGTAAAGGACAAAGCCCTGACACCCCTATGGCTTCTATTTTCCGATTTTGTTAATGTTCTAGTATATAGCTGGATAACAGAGATAAATGATAAATATTAATAGTACCTGGACAGTCTTGGATTTGAGGGGTGAGCATGTTGCACACATAAAGATTATAATATTTTGTAGTAATATGGGTGTTAGCAATCTAATTATTGTATGAAGTTAGTTGTAATGGCTTAAGGTTTAGCCCTTGATTAAATTCTTTTACTTCCTGTTTAGTTAAACTAGATATTTGCTTTGCCAATTAAAAAAATGAAAGTACGCATTGAGATATTAGTGACTCTGTCCATGGTGATGCTAATGAATATAAGTTGCAGGTGGAGAAGGTGAAGGGCCTTTGTTCTTGCCAGATATCGCAGTCAATGTACGAAGGAATGGGAAGATAATCTTGTTGGTGTGATACGTGAAGTTCTTGCGGTATGTATATATAGTTTAATATAATCTGTTCTCTTACTTTCTTTGTGGAAATATACATGCGAAGCCCTAAAGGAATTCTCTTCAAATGAATTTTAGTATTTGTTTAAGGGATCCACTGCTCAAAGAGAAATGTTTTTTTTTTAAATTTTACTTGGCATATAGGCAAAAGATGTCTTTAGGATTGTCTATTTGAGATTCAATTGTATCATTTTTATACTTATATTATGAGCAATTCTTTGGTGGCCCAGGATGGTTCTTGTAGTGTTGCCCTTGGCTCGAGTGGTAACGGGGAAATAATTGCTGCACTCCCTAGTGAAATTGATATCGTCTTGCCAAGGAAGTCAGACAAAATCAAGATTATGGGCGGTGCTCAGCGCGGGACCACTGGGAAGCTTATCGGTGTTGATGGCACTGATGGAATTGTGAAGATAGATGATACTCTTGATGTTAAAATATTAGACATGGTTATTTTTGCTATGTTAGCACTTTAGTTTCTGGCCATTGCAAATGGCTATAACAATGGGGGGATTCCGATTATTTGCCGTTGTAATATATATACAAAATACAGCGATATTTTTCTTTCTGTATGATTTTTACATTTTTTATGTGGGATAAATGGAGAAATCTTGATCAATTTTGTAGCTTGTTATTCACATTTTTTTTATGTGTTCTAAATATTTGTTTCGAAATTTCCACAGCATTGCGTGGCCTTGCTTTTTTGGTTTTAAATGTTCAAATTAAATATATACAGTATGATATATTAAGTATTAATGCGTTAATATGGATTTTAAGCTTTAACATGTAAAATTAAAAAAAAAAAGAGGGGTTTTAATTAAATTAAATAAAATATTTTATTTTTAAAAAATATAATTAGCGACGAAAATATCCGTTGCTATTCCCTTTCAAATTAAAAAATTAGAGACGGATTTTTCTTGATCTAGCGACGGATTTTGTCATTGTTATTCCCTCACAAATTTCATCATCAAATTCGTCGCCAGAAGAAATTTAGCGACGGATTTATTTTACATAGCGACAAAAATATCCGTCGCTAAACTCTAGCGACAGACAAAAATTTTGTCGTTAAATTCTAGC
Organism: Ipomoea triloba; assembly: GCF_003576645.1. NCBI lineage: Eukaryota > Viridiplantae > Streptophyta > Magnoliopsida > Solanales > Convolvulaceae > Ipomoea > Ipomoea triloba. Next base: position 16,713,318 of record NC_044928.1, read on the forward strand.
GAGAAGGGTTTTTGTGACGGACAGATTCCGTCGCTAATCCGTCGCTAAACCCTTTTAGCGACGGATTTTGCTCTTTTAGCGACGGATTTTGTCTGTCGCTAAAAACACATTTTTTGTAGTGTTTGTCATTCTAAAAGTGTGGAAAAGAGAATCAATTTCTTGCATAACATCTTGCACACATGATGAGTACACCACAGATTATTCGCATGAGGTTATGTTTTCCATAACACCCGGAGCCCTAGAAACACTTCTAAAGTGTGTAAAAGTGTTCATCATAGTTTTGCTCTGGTCAAGTGCCTTTGTTGCACCAATCTCCAAGACAACATCGAGGATGATGTTTAGTCTAAAGTGTTGAAAGAGCACGTTGTGCTTTAAAAGATTGAAAAATGCTTTTAGAAACTCTGTTTTGTTGATTGGGTGTAATCGATCCATGAAAAGTGTGTCATTGTTCACTCTATCTATGAAGAATGCTAAGTATGTGCCAAAAAGTTTTTTCTCTTTGAATAACCATATAAAGTACCCCCGCTTTGACCAAATTTGAAGATTTTATCCATGAAATGTTTGTGTGCTTGCATGATATTCACCTCTTATTTGATAGGACCTTAGTCAATGATCTCTCGAAGTGGGAGTGTGCACTCCTTAATTTGATAAAGATAATGTAAGCGAAGCCTGGAATTGAACAAATTATGGTAGGGCTTGGGGCAAAAGGTAAGCCTATTAGTGAGCAATAGACTAAAAAATCCCTTAATCCCGAGAAAAATGCATGAGGGGTTGCATGGAGAATAGTAGAAAAGGCAAAAGGCCACTCCTAGAGGTAAGAAACGAGGAAAGCCATCTTCCTAGGATGTGGGCAACCATTGCACTGTCTTCGAAAAAGCGTAGAGCTCTACATGGAGTCAGTTGTCCACGCGAAATGATCCTAGGAGATGAGAAAATAGAGAGGAAGCGAGCCGCTTCGCTAGGATTCGGGCACCCATTGCACTGCCTTCGAAAAAAGCATGGGGCTCAATGTGAAGTTAGGTCGCCCAATGGCGTTATCCTAGGAAGTGAGAAGAAAGAGTGACCGCCCAAGCCACTGGCGGTGAGCGGTTCATGCCCTACCCTCACATATTTTTATGCGTAGGCTTTGGCGTAAGGGTGGTAGATTGATTAGGGTGTGTACATCGTTTTCACTAGGGAGCTAGGCTTGAAGGCCTTTGCAGAATGAGAGGTGAGTCAAAATTTTGGATTGCATGCTTGGTATTGCGAAATAATGAAGTTGATTTGTCCAAAATGTGACATTGGGGGTATTGCTTTGTTTAAATATTCATAGAAGTGTATGGCAGATATTTATCATCCCTTGTAGATATTGTGAAGGATTTCATACCCTGTTGGTAGGTTGCAATCAATGATATGCTTGATCAATTGAATGTTTGTGTAGCATAGATACTTGTGGCATCTAAATGAGAAGGACATGACTTAGAAATTGCTTGAGGACGAGCAACCTAAAGTATGGAAACTTTGATAAATGCCAGAAGTACCTATCTTTTTGGACCAATTAAGGGAGGCTAATGTCAAGTAAATGCGTTTAAATGAACCAATGCGTGGTATTTATGCGTCAATATACTAACTATTGCAAAATTACTATTGGTAGTATGTTTTTGAAAGGTTTTGACAGGTTCGAGAGCAGGAAAGAGCCAAGGACTGATATATGCGATGAAAGGAGATCGAAACCAGCCTTGGCGCACGCAAATACCAACCCGAGCCAGTAGAAGAGATGTGGACAAGGAAAATTTCCCTGTACATGCCAACTCCACGCGTGGAGTTGGCATGGATGAGTTCTAGTAACCTCCCATGCGTGCATCCACGCGTGGAGGCAACTTGAACGAGACATTTAAGCTATGCTCGAAATTGTTTAAAAGGGGGATATTTTTCAGCTTGTAAGGGCGGTGGGGAGGGGGGACCTCATAATTTCACATTCCCAATTTTAGATTATGAGCTTAGGGTAGATTATGAGCTTAGGTATATCACTCTCACAAAAATAGGATTTTATAATATATAATACTTATAATATTCCACCACAATAGATATTTCACAGTTAACCATCTTTAACCATTTTGTCCAGGAGGAGGAGAAATACCAGGAAAGAGCCATTACTTTGGCCCCAGTGACCAAAAGAAAAACCAACCGGAGACCCACACAGTTGGCCCGAGATCAATTCCTTAAGTATGCATACCCCCAATGGGAGACCTACACCAATGGGTAGAACGAACTCAAAGAGTCTGTGAGATTAACTATCCGACCCACACCGGTATGTAAAGTAGACTCTATGTCCTTAATCAATCATGGGATTAGCTATCCGGCCCACTCCGGTATGTATCAATATAATCAAATTGTGGATTCCCACCACCTCATAGCAAAATTGTGAGAGACCAATCTCACAAGAAAAATCCAAGTATAAATCCTCAATGTCCAAAATTAATTAAATACTTTTTATAACAATTAATTTGTTCCCTTCACAATATAAATAAATATATTTATAATATACCACGCTTTTACACTTGTCCAAATATACATGATATATAAAAAATTACTCCAAATACACCACTTAACATACCTTGTACCAGATGTTTGTGCAATTGATGTTGTGTATTGTGGTGAGGTGTGAATATGAAGGTGGTAAAACGAGGAAAATTCCCCGAGTGTCGTGTCTCTCAAGGAAGGCAGGTTTGGAGTTGAATGTTTGTTGACTTTAAAGAGGTTGAGAGTTAAGAGTTACAAGAATGACAAAAGCTTTAAAGTTTGTGTGTAAGGAAGTTTGAAAGTTAAATATAGTGAAAGGAAGAATAAGGGAAAACGGAGATTGGGGCTCTTGACTAGCATATATGGTCTAGGATTCTATCGGTTGTGCGAGCCAATGCCTCGGATTTAACTACGGAGCTTATGGAACATCACCAAGTGACGTCACACTTTGGACTTCTACATCCTCATTCGGTTGGGGCATTTCATCGAACACCTTGTCTACCACTCCTCTCGGACCTCATCCTCTCGGACTAAGGGCGGAGATGTAGGTGAGTAGGACTCGTGAGAGGTCGCTCTCGCGCACACAATGACTTTCACATGAGTTTGCTACCTAGTGTGGCCACACATAGGCACAAAACAACACCAAACATCACCCACACAAGCATATAAACACAAGAACAAAAGCTCACAACTTTAAGACAATCATATCATCAATAGAAACCATAAAGCTAGCTTCGGGGCCCCCAATCCCCTTTCTAATCTACTCTAGCATATTAAAGAAACAAGAAGAAGAAATGGAAATCTTAAAGAAAACAAGTATTGTATTAAGATATTAAGGAGAGAAGTTACCATCCAAAAGAATGGACTCTTTTACACTTTGTTCTTGGAATTCTAATCTTCATTCTTGCTCTTGAATTGGATCTAATCTAACAAAGAAAAGGTATTTTCCCCCAAGAGGGGAGGAAAACCCCAAGAAAACCTAATCTAAAATTATTCTATGGCTGCTGGAATTGTTCTGAAAAACCTATAAAAGCCATATATATAGCCTCCAAAATCTCGCCTTAATTATTTCTGCGCTGTGTTGCGTCCACGCGCGCTCACACGCGTGTGAGCGCGCGTGGGAGTAATCTAGTACGTAACCACGTGCTCACACGCGTGTGAGCGCGCGTGGGAGCAATCCAGTACGTAACCACGTGCTCTCACGCGTGTGAGCGTGCGTGGTGAAGTTTGCTTTTGCTGTCTTCTTGAATGTTGTAGCTCTCGACGATACGGTTCCATAGCCACCTGCCTCGCCTCATTCAGACATTCCTAGCTCCGGTTACGTCTGTTTTACTGAAGTGTTGCCGGAATGCCCTACGAAGTGCAAGATTTGTGAAAATTATATTGAAACACACATGATAAGTCCCTAGACCTATATGTAATGAAATTATCCTATCTTAGTATATTTTTAGGCCTAATGGACATCTAACATATCATATTTCACACGTAAATGACCCCTAAAATACGGCTACTTTTGACACTTATCAAATTTTCCACACTTTAACTTTGCTTGTCCTCAAGCAATTCACAATTAAACGCTAATCATTTAAGTGCCAAAGGTAGTTGTGTTACTTAATCAATTAATCAGTCTATCAACTCTAGGGTGTAACAACGAAGTGGGTGAAATAACGCACATTATCTACACAGAATGGTAACCACATGCCATACACTCTAAGAATATACAAACGAAGCAAAACCCCTAAGGTCTCATTTGGACAATGCAACACACACACCCTTCATACAACCAAGCATGCAATCCAAGTTAGATTCACCTTAGATTTTACAAAGGCCTTTAAGCCGAGCTGTAATACCCCGTATTTTCCTAACATTATTATTTTATCCTAAGGCGTTGACATTCATAAGTTATGATCTTCAGATATTTCAAAAGAATTTTTATAAGTGAGTATAGTTGTTATTAAGCTGCGATCGAACGTCCCGGTCACGAACCGTAAAAATTTTAAGAGCTAGTATTCGGACCCGTTTGTCATAGGAAATGGATTTTTAGACACCATACTATTATTCTTGAATTTCCTATTTAATTAAATCAGCTCATAGCAGCGAAAATTTATTTTGATCGTACATCGCTAAATTTCGCGGTGCACCGAACCTAGCCCAATTTTGAGGGTTAGTCTGGAATAAATTTTTAGTTTCGGAAATTATTCTATCTGGATTATTTTCTACCGAAACTTTATCTGTTTGGACCCCAACTGATAAGTTGGAAGATATTGTAGGAGGTTATTTTTTTTTTTTTCCAATCGTATCACATAAGATTGTGATGTAGTATAAAAGCCAATTTTTTTTCCTTTTTCCCTTGCTTTTGCCGAAATGAAGAGGAGAGGAGAGAGAAAGAGATCATCTTCATCATCTTCTTCCTCCATTGCTTCCATAGCTAATTTCCTTCACATCTCTCAAGAACGTTCGGTAAATCTTCGATTTTATTCGGTAAAAAGTTCTATTTTCCTTCCTAGAGCATGAATTTGAGAGTAATTTCTTGAAATCTCTTGTTATGGTGGTGCTTTTGATCCTAGGGTTTAAGGTGAAATTGGGGAAATCAACTCCAAAAGCCTTCTACGAGAACTAGTAACCCGGTTGAGGTAAGGAATTCCCTTAAGTTGGTTTAGTCACTTGAAATTAGATAATTGATTATTTGGTTGAAATATGGTGTTTTGGAGCTTTGGGAATATTTTTGTATACATGTTCATAGCTTGGATATGCTTGTATATGTTGTATTTATGTCCATATAGGCTTGTACTTGTGAAAATAGTGAAAGGAAATCAGGGTAGATTCTGGCAGTAACTTCCGAGATTTATTGGGAAAAATTGGTAAGGTATTTTGATCCTATTTTTTTTAGACATGTAGTTCTATAAGTGTAGAACCCGCATATAAAATTTCATAATGATCGGAGTAGTGGAAGTATGGTTTTCGAATTTTTCTCCAAAACTGGTCCAGAGAGAAAAATTCTGGACAGCACACTGCCAAGGGCAAAGATGGAATTTTCTGTGTTCATTCGCTGACCAAAATGACCAAAACTTTTTATGGACATCAAGTACTATGAGTTGGGGTTCTATCATAAAAATTTCAAGTGAAAAAGAGTTCGGGAACTATTTTTACCGGCTCAATCTTTCGGACTGCGCCAAGCTGAATTACTGTCCAGAATAGGCAGAACGTGTTGGACGCGGACCTGGACGCACGTCCAGTGGAGTCCAGTAGGTTCGAGAGTAAGATTAAATGGTGTAAGCTTGATTATTGATTATTGATGTTTAGATGATGTGGTTGTTTGATGTTCGTGAGATCAAACTAAGCTTGATTGTTGTTGATGTTAGATGATGGAATGGTAAGGATCCTAAGAGATTATTAGGAGTATAAACATGATGATGTTGGACCGATTTTGATACTGATGATGGTGGCGTTTATTAAGCTTAATGGTGATTAGTATATTGCTAAATTATGGGTTATGGTGACTAATTAGTTTGATTATGGACTTATAATGATTAAGGATGCTTAGTGATAGTTGAAATAGGAATTTATGAGCTTTGTGTTGAGGTGTTTAAGCGAAAATATTATTGATTTTGGGAATGATTAAGGATTAATGATGAACTGGTTATGTTAAGTATATTGATGATTGGGTGATGATAATTAAATTTTGATGAAGTAATAATGAGGATGAGATTATAAATTAGTGGTGTTGAAGGTACTGTAATGTTGTCATTGATGGTGGATTATGAAGAAATTAAGGTTAAGGGTTAGATATGGATTAAGTATAGTGAGGAGGTAATTAGTAGTTATTAAGTATGAATTACTTATGGGTTATGGATGATGTTGTTGCTTGAAGCTTAGGGATGATGTTAATATTATTGTTGTCGAAGTGATCTGTTTATATGATTTGTTAGTGGTGAAATTACTGCTAAGGATAGAGTTAAATAAGGATGATGGAATAATGAATAATGTTATTGATAATGGTGATGTCACTAAGTTGTTGAGCTAATTGACGATTATAGGTGAGGATGCATATTACCGTATGGTGATAATGAAGTGTGTGGCAATGAGGGGTTCATGGTTTAATAGTAATTATTAAATGTGAAGCATGATATGATAATTGTTGGTGATGATGCTACTATAATTAGAGGATAATTAGGCTTAGTTTCTAATCATGGTAATTTTTGACATTGATGATGGGTTAAGAGATCATAATTACGTTATTATATATATATATATATATATGCGAAAGTATGTTTATACTGTTTAAAGTGCATAAGTGAGAAAGTAAAGAATGTGATAAAATGAAATTATGGTGTGAAGTTGGAGACTATTCCTTTTAACATTCACAATGGATTCACAAACAATGGGCCCTGAAGTGATTGGTGTTAACCACGTTGAGTAACCTTGTAGAAACATATCCAGGGTTACTAGAGCTAGTGACTAACCTGCGGGCTTGGAATCCCGACAAGGGGTGTGCACACTAAAGGTCCTAGATCTGCTTCCCCTAGTTGGAATAACTAGGTTGTGGTGAGGTGGTGGAAATGAGAAGGAAATGGTGGTGTTAATTGGAATATCTTTAACTTTATTATGGTAAAAGCTGGTTATTACTATTTAAATGCTTATATAATTATGACTGTGATGATGAGTATGATTATGGAGTACCGATGAGAATTGGATTGTAATATGGACTGAAATTTATGATAAGGAGTAAGATTAAGGATGTTAATATGAATGGTGCTAGGAATCAATTGATTCATAAATGGTTGACTATGGGTTCGTACCATTATAATAATAGTATTAAGAATGGATATATGTAGTGTTAGTGGAATTTATATAAGGGTATAACTAGGTAGATGGATTTCAAGTAAGAGACAGGTGAATGTTGATTCACTAAACACTTTTTGTACAAGTCTTCATTGTTAACTTATTTTCAGGTGAAATCTCATCAAATGGGTATAGTTACAAAACTCTCTTATGCGTGTTTTCAAACCTTTGTCTACTTTTAAATGACATTGGATTTCCTTACTTAGCCGTCGCGCTAACTACACTTCAATGTGTTCTTATCAGTTGCAGATTAGTGTGGACCCCTGTAGCCCAGCGAGCTCTGAATAGAAGGGAAGTACAAGTTGAGGTCTACTCTATCTTAGAATAGTTACTCTGGAAGGAGGACTTCCTTATGTATTAAGTTTGATATTGATGTTGTAGTTTGATGTTATTTTGAGGTTGTAAGTTTAGCCTTAACGTTTAGGTATAGGAGAGATACCTAAGCGTGGCGGTAACACCCAGTTTTCTGCTGGTTAGATGTAAGCTTCCGCGACGCTTTAGCAGTGATTTTGTAATACAAGTAAGAGTTGAAAATTGGGGTGTTACACGAGCCCCCTAGTGGGAACGATGTGCACACCTCAACCAATACTTTTCAACTAAACGCCAAAGCCCAACGAGTAAAATAAGTGAGGGTAGGGGCATGGACCGCTCATCGCCATGGCTTGGGCGATCTCTCTTTCTTCTCAACCCCCTCGGATCTCATTCTCGGGCTACCCGACTTCACATGGAGCTCCATGCTTTTTGGAAGGTCAGTGCAATGGGTGCCCGAATCCAAGAGGGGCGGCTCACCTCCTCTCAATTTTCTCATCTTCTAGAATCTCTTTGGGACAACCGACTTCACGTGGATCTCCACGCTTGTTTGAAGACGGTGCAATGGTTGCCCCATATCCTAGCAAGATGGCTATCCTCGGATCTTATCTCTAGGAGTGGCCAAACATTTTTCTTAAGCCTTTTTTTCAAACTTTCACCATTTCAACCCCTCATGCCTTTTACTTGGGAATCGGGATTTACTCACATTTCTTATCAAAGGCTCACGTTTTGCCCCATGCCCTACCAGGATTAGTTCAATTTCGGGCTTCGCTTTCACTTATCTTTCTAAAATTAAGGGGTGCACACTCCCACTTCGAGAGATCATTGACTTAGGTCTAAGCAAAATAAGAGGTGAATATCATGCAAGCATACAAGAATTTAAATCTCATTTAGTCTAAGCATATCAGAGGGAGTTGCTACACATTCGCTCTCAGATCAAACAAGTCAAGGCGGGGAGTATCCTCGACAGAAACGGCTTCATCACCAACTCCCCTAATCCAAAAATGGCGAAAAAGGTCCTGAAGAAGTTTGAGAAAGCAGGACTGATGAAATACATGACGCACGACTACCGAACCATTCACGCCCTCGACTTCACAGAATGGTTCGCAAATGCCAAGGTCACGAAGGGTAAAATCGAAAGCCGCTTTAATGATTTTCCCATCACAACATCTGTAGGTGACCTCAGAGCGGCATTTGATTTCGCGTCATCGGAGGAAGCAGTCAAGCATCTATCGGATTACGACTTGGACAAGCAAGCCTTCTGGGAGAAAATCCGACTAGCGACTGCACCACCCAGAGCATCCTCTGCCCTCCGCAAGTACCACCTAAAGGAGAGGTTTGCTCTCGCTGCCGACCTAATCATGAAGTTTGTGCTCGGCAAGGTGTCCGGAACTGACGAGGTTAGTCTAGACCTCCTCAAAATCCTCCATGCCATTTGGAACAACAACAAGCTGGACTGGGCACATATTATCTTCAACTTCCTCCAACAGCAAGTGATGCGCTCAGTCTCCAACACCAACCTGTCGATCAGTAAAAAGGTTGGTTTCGGCTTTGTTGTTCAATTTCTCCTAAGCCTGAAGGGCTTTGAACTGAGGGAAGGAAAAGAGATTCATCGAAATACCTATATGGGTAGGACGAAATCTCTAGTTCCCAAAGCTAAAGGTGTTAAGGCTGCACCTTCTCCCTCACAGCCAAAAGGAAGGGGCAAAAGGAAAGCCCCAGCCAAGGAGAAGGACTCTGATGATGAGCCTTTGGATGCTCTGATTCAGAGAGTTGCTTTGAGGGCCAAAAGGGCCAAAAATATTGCTGTCACCCAGGTTCGAGAGGTGACACCGTCAGTTATACAAGTACCCTTCGAGGACAGGGCACAAGCCCAGGGGGAACCTCAGGCTACACTGGCCACTGAGGTTGAGAGAGTGCCCCCTACCAGGTCCCTGTCAAGAGATTTGTGTGCTAATGATGATATTACTGCTGAGGGTACTGGTGAATCTGTATTAGAACCTCGAGAGGAGGTTCAAGAGGTTGAAGGTACTGGGATCAGTGATCCAGTACAGGGGGATACAGAAGAGCCACGACAGGTGGTTCGAGAGATAGATGATCCAGCAGCTGAAGCTCAGGACTACATGGTAGCTGCTGATGATCAGGGCATTGTGGTCAGGGACCCAGTGCAACATGCTCTAAATGTTGAGTTGACACCCACTGAATCTGCTCAGATTGATAGATCAGTTGCTCAAGTAATAGCAGATGTCAGATTGGAAGATGATCTCTCGGATAATGGTCGAGAGATCACTACTACAGAGGTTCTGTCTGATGAACAGAATGATGGAGAAGAAGAGGTCAATACTCAGTTGGGAGTGGAAGCACCTATTCTTGATGACTTCTCTAGGGTGATCAGGTGGATCAACTGGAGAACTAGTCCTTTCACTCAACTGATGGCCCAAGCAGCTGAGATGGAGGCAGAATAACGGTTTGCACTTCAGTGGTTGGGTATCTCAGAGATCCCAGCTCATCATCTCCTAGACCTTGCCCACGAAACAAGAGTATTTAAGTTGAACAATGGAAGATCTGATAAGGGTAAAGGCATAGCTGAAGAAACCGAGGTTGAGCCTGAGGAGGATCCAGAACTTGATGCCCAATTTCGAGAAGATATCAGGCTCGCCACTGCCATCTCCTTGGGACAGAATGTTGAATTCACGAGAGGTCCAGGAGAGACCTCTGGGGTTGCTCACGATGATATCGCAACAGCCGCAATCCCACTGTCCCAAGTCAGTAACTCTGCTCTGGACGAACAGGTAGAAGCTTCGAGAGGTGAATCCGAGACCTCTGAAGCACCTCAAGTGGCACCCAACACCGTTCTACTTTTGCCACCACCTGCGTCCACACCCTCGATTGACAACGATGAAGCTCAGATAGTTCGAGAGGGTGTAGTTCCGTTGCTCACACTGCCGGGTTTTCCTACTGCTCCTGAAATGATTATCATTCCAGACTCATCGGAGCAGACTGAAATGCAGTCCAATGAGCACTTAGAGCAGATTGCCCCAAGTCCTGCTGGTTCGAGGAGTACTGATGATACCATCGAAGGTGGAAACCGGGAAGCACCTGTCGACACTTCGTCTCCAACCTCACCAGCAGATGACCAAGTTCCCAGCACTGGTTCGAGAAGTGACGCTGAGGGGGAACTTCTATTGGATGGAAACCGGGAAGCGTCCAATACCGAAGAACCCTCTCCGGCTGATCCTATCTCCACAGTTGCTGAAGCTGAGGCTCCAGGTTCGAGAGGTGAGGAGCAAGAAGTGATCCATCCCTCAGGTGGAAACCGGGAAGCGCCTGACATGGAGCTACCTTCGAGCTCTGAACCCGGTGTCTCTGTGGCCCCTCAGACACTTACTCGAGAGGTGGACTCGCAACTGCAAGTCATGGGTGGAAATCTGGAAGCACCCAAGTCCCCTCCAACGAAAGGTACCTATCGATCCTCTTCTCCTTCTGCTTCTGATCATGATCAACAGGCCGCGCAAGAGTTCTTTGGCGAAGTACGTCAATTTATGGCTGATCAAACTCAGAAGATGGCTCGCTTTGAGCGCGTACTGGCCATTGTTCGAAATGCTGCACTACCCGTGGCTGGCACAACCGAGTCTCAGGCCAATCATGAAGAACTACTCGAACAGGCAGTATGGGCTGAGACTGCAGCACAGAAAGCTGCCGATGAGGCTGCTCTCGCTCGAGCAGAGGCTGCAAGTGCGAAAGCTGAACTAGCTGAGTTACGAGCAGAGCTGCGAGCCTTCCAATATTCCAGTGAACTTCGACAGGATGTGATGAAGGCCATACTCGATGACCTGTCGAACCAAGTGCCTGCCCAACTTCAAGCAATCTTCGAAGGTATGTCCATCCTCCTCTCCCGTGCTGATGATGCCAACAAGGGGGAAAATAAAGGGAAAAAGAAGGGGGAAAATACAACGGGCAAGAAAAGGGCAGCAAGTGAACCAGCTGGACCTCCTCCGAAAATACCAAGAATTATGAGCAAAGCAATGGAGGATGCTAAAAAGGCAGAAAATCTAAGGGTCCAGCGCACACTGGAAATGGAGAGAAGGAGAGAAGAGGACAGGGTCTTGCATATTTTCAGCATATTTCATGGAGTGGTGATCTTGTAACTTGAACCTCTTTGTCTTGTAGTGAATATTCCATAGTTCACTTTCTTGGAGTCCATGCTCCACTTTCGTCTTTTGGTAAAAGTTACTCTTTTTATATTCCCATTATTCCTTGGTTTGTAGGGAATCAGACCACTTCAGCATTGGTGCACCTTTTGACCGTTTGTGGTGGAAATCTGACGTGTCATCCATTTCCGCCCATTTTGGAATATCACGTTCGGCACTCTTTCATTATTCTATCTCCATGATATTCTTCTTTTCCAAACTTTAAGTATGCTTCCTGACCGTCATTCAGCTTTGTTGGAGAATTGTTAGTGTATCGAGACCAAGGTTGATATCTTGATCGCTTGATATCTCGTACTCAAATATCGAGAGGTCTATCTCTCGAACTCTGTTTATGTCTCGAACTAGATAGCTGTATCGAGAGGTCTACCTCTCGAACTCTGCTTATGTCTCGAGACTTAGTTGATGTCTCGCAGAACCCTTATTCCTCCAGAGTTGTCCCATGCTTTCTTCTGTTCTGTCTATATGATTACAACACGAGACTTCTAAGATGTTCAAACAGTTTACCTTAAGCTTAAATATTTTCCGAGTTGAGCTCAAGTTACCCGGTTGTATTTTCGCTCTTGGTTTACTTGTCGAACCTACAGCGTTTTGCCTATGCATCGAGACTTGGGGATTTCTACTTAACAGTTGGTATCATCAAAACCTATTACATGATGTTCCTAACAGATATCCCAGTGATTTTCAGAAGCTTGAATATCTCCAGAGTCAGAATTTGTTCAGTATCTTCCCTGTTTCCAAACTTAAAGTTTGTCATGAAAAATCGATCTTCCTTTCTTCTTCTGACTGTTGTTCTTGTCTTTTTCTTCTCCTTTCTC